>NW_019396048.1:87214-87834 GCF_000591075.1 Eurytemora carolleeae
TCAGCCCCCCTCTGTTCCCCAAAACGATATATTCTTCAAATGTTTGAAAATTAGAAAAAGGAACATTAGGTTTTAATTTGCTTGGGCAGCCTTAGAAAGTTGCTTATTTACCTATTGTTATAAGCAATTGTTTTGAACAAGTCTTATAGTTTCGGTTCGATCAACAACCTCAAATTTTACTGAACTTAATGTTCAAACAAGATTGTGTTTGTACGTACATGATTTATTTCCTTAATTACGAGTTATTCGTGCAGTTAATTGAAAATGTAAACATTGAACACTTAGTGATTTAGAATTTCAAAAAATAAGTCCTTAAGAACCGACTTCGGAGAAAAAGAATTTTAAGAACATCTTCAAACTTGCAAAGTACTCAGTATACTTTTTCATCAAACCAGAATATTAGAATTTAGTTTTCTTTTTTAACAGAATTAATAGAATTCACAGAATTAACAGAATTCACAGAATTTACAGAATTTACAGAATTTACAGAATTTACAGAATTAACAGAATTAACAGAATAAACAGAATTAACAGAATAAACAGCTGAACAGTTCAATAAGGATTAATGTGTATATATTGAACTTTATATTTCCTATGGAGTGTTTAGCTGAACAGTTCAA
>NW_019396048.1:87849-130232 GCF_000591075.1 Eurytemora carolleeae
AAATATTGTTTCAAAACTATTTAATATGTAGATATAATGAAAACAAATATTGTTTCAAAACTATTTAATACGTAGATATAATGAAAACAAATATTGTTTCAAAACTATTTAATACGTAGATATAATGAAAACAAATATTGTTTCAAAACTATTTAATACGTAGATATCATGAAAACAAAAATTGTTTCAAAACTATTTTAATAAGTAGATATCATGAAAACAAATTTAAAAATGTTTTCTTTTGCCCACGGGCAGCCTTAGTACATTTGAATTTCCGATCCGGGTCAACCTTTCCAGTCCCAGTTTGTACCCGCCCGGACGTTGGGTAAATAATGCATGACACCCAATGCAGAAACCAATTATGTACATTTTTCAAATCGATATTCTAACTTTATTCAAATAATGTTTAGATTATTTAGGAAAAAAACATGACGCAAAACATCCAAAATGGCTTTTTTATAAAAATAAAAAAATGGGTTCAAGAATACTGAGAATTATAGGTGCAACCAAGTGGGCGATTCATCCTGAATGGGAGAGGACAAAAATTGTCAAACCTGGGGTGGGACATCCAGCTACCCGCCCCTAATTATTCTGAACGGGGGGGGGGGCGGTTTGTTTAAACGAAGATTTGCAGTGAAGGAGGGCCCACAGGTTAAACAGAGGTGAAGAGGGCAAAATTCCTCATACCAAGCAACAAAAAAACACCTCACATTATATATCACATGGGGGGGGAGGGGCAACCTCCTTCCCAATGACAGTCCTGAATTGTATGTCTAGGAGACTGGTCTATATCTAAATCAATTAAAAAAAGTATTGAGTTTGACACATTTATTATTATAAGAAAAAACATCATTAAGTTTCTATAATGAAGTTATNCAAATCCCTCATATACAGCAAAACAATTTATTTCACCTTACATTATATCTTACACGGGAGTTCCTGAATTGTGTCAAATACTCTGTTTGAAGCAATTAGAAAAGTATTGAGTTTAACAAATTTATTAGTATTAGAAAAAAAACAAGATTTTCATTTGGTTTTCTTAATTGTAAAGATCTCTGCTGTTTTCTTCCTCAATAATTTCTTGATATGGGAACTTCGTGCAGTTACTCTCTTATTCATTCTTAGTAATCTGTTTTCTGTAAATTGTTTTCTTATATCTTCCATCATCTCCAATTATGTGGGCATCGTGAAACCTGAACAATGAACATGGTTAAAATTATGTTGGAAAACATTTATAGAAAATTAAAATTTCTTCATAGAACTTATCAAAAGTAATGTAAAAGATGCGGCTCCCTAGCCGCATGAAACACACGCCCATACGTCACTGCTTTTCAAAATGCGTAACATATTCCTTTAAAGTAAATAAAGATGTTTTAAGTTCAAAACATCGTATATTCTACAAAGTTGCGTTGGTAGATCTATTGCCCCATCCTCAAATCTCAATTCTAATATGATGAACAATTCTTCACAACAATTACATGGAGTCCAGCGCTGATGCAGAATATTCAATCTTAAATGTAAATAATTTAGAAAAAATAATTATGTTTTATGGTCTTACCTTGGGTTTAAACACTCTTGTTTCAATTAAGTTAAGTACAGTGTGCCCATGGGAAATTCTGTTAGGGTTACGGCATTGATCAACACTTCAGGACTGTAAAACTTTCTTATATGTTATGTTATATTTTGTTATTTGTAGTGTTTATCAACACTGTTACAGTTTCATGCTAATGGTCGAGAAAAACTGTAAACAGAATGTTTACCCCCAGATCTACGTACGTACACTAGAGACACACAGATGCCGCAATACACAATTGTATGTCACTAATCGATCTATACATAAACCCCAGCCCGAAATTTAAAAGAGTATCGCTTAACGAAACTCCCGAGTTTCGTTTTTTGGATCTTAACATTTGTGTAGATTTTGATTTAAAAGGTTTTAAAAAAATGGGAAATATGAAAAAACTAAATAAAGTAATATTTCATAACACAAATATTGATATCCACAAAACTGCATAACCCCATCCATGAAACCTGGGTTCTAAAACTGGTTTTCATGACGATACCCTGTCTTAAGTTTTGGGCTCTGATTCCCTTTGAACCCGGTGATAGGGGGATAGAAAGTACCTGTAGAAAGATGGCTGTAGTTGTATTTAGAAACAATTTGCTCACATTGGGTTCCTTTTCCACAACCTGGTCCTCCTATAACATTAAAAGGTATATAAAATTGCAGCAATCAGAAAAAATAATATTTAAAACTGGTGTTTCTGCACCCATCAAAAATATAATATTTATTTTTGGTCACCCTGCAGCAATCAGAAATATAATTGTTTAATTTTGGTAACCCTGCAGCAATCAGAAATAAAATATTTATTTTTGGTCACCCTGTAGCAATCAGAAATATAATATTATTAATTCTGGTCCCACTGCAGCAATCAGAAATATAATATTTAATCTTGGTCCCCTTGCAGCAATCAGAAATATAATATTTAATCCTGGTCCCCAGGCAGCATTAAAAAATATTATATTTAATTATGGACCACCTGAAGCAATCAAAAGTATTATATTTAATTCTGGTCCTTCTGCAGCAATGAGAAATATAATATTTAATCCTTGTCCCCAACATCAATCAGTAATATTATTTAATCCTGGTCCCTCTGCAGCAATTGGAAATATAATATTTAATCCTGGTCCCCTTGCATCCATCCGAAATATAATATTTAATCCTTGTCCCCTACATCAATCAGTAATATTATTTAATCCTGGTCCCTCTGCAGTAAGCATAACTTAAAATTTGTATTTTGAAAAAGACCGGTATTTTAAATTCAATGAACTACGTCTATTATTCAGTGCCAAATATTAACATCAGCGTTGCTATTAAATTTCAAGAAAAAGTCCAGGATTAGTCAGGGTTACAGTTTATTACGTGGCGTAAGCTAAACTCTGAATACAAAATGAATTTG
This sequence comes from Eurytemora carolleeae, assembly GCF_000591075.1. NCBI lineage: Eukaryota > Metazoa > Arthropoda > Copepoda > Calanoida > Temoridae > Eurytemora > Eurytemora carolleeae. The sequence goes on from NW_019396048.1 coordinate 90,810, forward strand.
AATATTCTCACTGACTTGCAAATGCTTTGTGAATGCTTGAATGTGGGTTAAACATCTTGAGAATTTTAAACAGAAGACTCAAATATGTAAACTCACATGACTCAAAGCTTTCTTTTTTACTTACACTATTAGTACTAGTACAGTACCTAACATTAAATATTTTAAACAGAAGACTCAAATATGTAAACTCACATGAATCAAAGCTTTCTTTTTTACTTACACTATTAGTACTAGTACAGTACCTAACATTAAATATCTTAAACTGAAAACAAATATATTTGAGGTGTGATCATACATATTATATATATATGTGATCATACATATTATATATATATGTGATCATACATATTATATATATATGTGATCATACATATTATATACTGGTTTTCAAGTACCCCAGCGGGGATAGGGTTAACAACAATTAGGGACGTGGTCCCAGCAAGGGAAAACCTCCTTCCCCCCCCCTCTTCTTAGTTATTAGGTTGATACAAACTAGAAATACATTTTCATTCTTAAAAGAAACTATTTCATAGAAGAAGAAAGATTTTCAACAATATTTTTTTAAATTTTATGTTTTTGGATTGATTGATGTATTAAATGTTTCAAGGTTTAAGCCGCGCTCAATTGTAACCTGTTTTTTTGCGGATTTGAGACGCGGCTCAAAGGAATTGAATTTTTGCCACAAACTTAAATCTTCTGATTCCAATATCTTTGCAACCTTATGGTGCAAACCTTTGATATTTCAAACTTGATTATTTTATCTATAAGTATCAATAGTTTGAAATATCTAAGGTCTACGGCATTGGGAAACAAAGATATAGAGATTAGAAAATTAGAGTTTGTGGCAAAAACTCAATTCCTTTATTGAATTCGAACTCTGATCTGAAAACTTAAGAATGCTTTAGAATAATGCTTATTCTTCTCTTGTTATTAATCTCCAGGTACGTTTTCAGCTCTGAATATTCTATGGCTATGCATAACTGACCTGGTCATATCCAAGTCAGTCATGTTTGACAAAAGACGGTAATTGGTCATGACTAGGTCAGTTATGCTTGACATTAGACGGTACAAATATTTGCCTCATGTGCTAAAAAATCATGTTTCCAGAAAATGATATTATCTAACAAATTTAGGGTTTTCGGCGGAAAAAAACTTTTTAGAAAAATTGGGAAAAAATACGAAATCTTTTTTATGTCTGTCGCAAATTTTTCGAAGAATTTGTAATTTTTTTGAGAAAAAGAATTTCGCGAGTTTAAATCGGAATACTGCGAAAAAAGCTAAATTTTCGGTGAAACAAAAAGTGCGAATTTTTTACAAACGATTTTTCCATTCCGCTGGAAAACCCTACAAGTCAGAAAATCTTGCCTTATTTTTTAATGGAGATAGAAAAATTACTTACCATTCCTTAAAAGGTGTTTATGAAATGAGTGTTGTTTTATTAGATTTACTTTCTAAATTGTTTGAACACATTTAGCCAAAGATTTTACTAATTTACTAATTTTATCATCTTTTGACCAACATTACCGACCATGATTCCCCTAACATAAGGACTTTAAGTTTCTTTACGTCCCTTGGGACAATAAAGTACAATTTTATCTAACCAAAAGTTCCATAGACCTATTTTGCCAAAAAAATCCCTCTCTGCGCTAGATGTTTTGTAACCAAAATCGGTCTTGGGCCATTTTGATTCTTGATCAGATTCTTCTTCTAAAAGAGCTTTGAAAGTTACCATTTTTACATCAGACTTCGATAAATAGAGAATCAACGGTCTCTTTAATCCTACCATAAAATGACCAGTCAACGGTCCCTTTAATCCTACTTTAAAAAGAACAGTCAACGGTCCCTTTAACCCTACTGTAAAAAGACCAGTCAACAGTCCCTTTATTCATACTGTAAAACGACAAGTCAACGGTCCTTTTAATCCTACTGTAAAACGACCAGACAACGGTCCCTTTAATCCTACTGTAAAAAGACCAGTCAACGGTCCCTTTAATCCTACTTTAAAAAGACCAGTCAACAGTCTCTTTATTCCTACTGTAAAACGACCAGTCAACGGTCCCTTTAATCTTACTGTAAAAAGACCAGTCAACGGTCCCTTTAATGCTACTGTAAAAAGACCAGTCAACAGTCCCTTTAATCCTACTGTAAAAAGACCAGTCAACGGTCCCTTTAATCCTACTGTAAAACGACCAGTGAACGGTCCCTTTAATCCTACTGTAAAACGACCAGTCAACGGTCCCTTTAATCCTACTGTAAAACGACCAGTCAACGGTCCCTTTAATCCTACTGTAAAAAGGACCAGTCAACGGTCCCTTTAATCCTACTGTTAAAAGACCAGTCAACGGTCCTTTTAATCCTACTGTAAAAAGACCAGTCAACGGTCCCTTTAATCCTACTGTAAAAAGACCAGTCAAAGATCCCTTTAATCCTACTGTAAAAAGACCAGTCAAAGGTCCCTTTAATCCTATACTGTAAAACGACCAGTCAACGGTCCCATTAATCCTACTGTAAAAAAAACCAGTCAACGGTCCCTTTAATCTTATACTTTAAAACGACCAGTCAACGGTCCCTTTAATCCTATACTGTAAAACGACCAGTCAACGGTCCCTTTAATCCTACTATAAAAAAACAGTCAACGGTCCCTTTAATCCTACTGTAAAAAGACCAGTCAAAGGTCCCTTTAATCCTACTGTAAAAAAACCAGTCAAAGGTCCCTTTAATCCTATACTGTAAAACGACCAGTCAACGGTCCCTTTAAACCTAACGTAAAAAGACCAGTCAACTTCCCTTTAATCTTACTTTAAAAAGACCATTTAACGGTCCCTTTAATCCTTCTGTAAAAATACCAGTCAACAGACCCTTTATTCATACTGTAAAACGACAAGTCAACGGTCCCTTTAATCCTACTGTAAAACGACCAGACAACGGTCCCTTTAATCCTACTGTAAAAAGACTAGTCAACGGTCCCTTTAATCCTACATTAAAAAGACCAGTCAACAGTCCCTTTATTCCTACTGTAAAACAACCAGTCAACGGTCCCTTTAATCCCACTGTAAAAAGGCCAGTCAACGGTCCCTTTAATCCTACTGTAAAAAGACCAGTCAACAGTCCCTTTAATCCTGATGTAAAACGACCAGACAACGGTCCCTTTAATCTTACTGTAAAACGACCAGTCAACGGTCCCTTTAATCCTACTGTAAAAAGGCCAGTCAACGGTCCCTTTAATCCTACTGTAAAACGACAAGTCAACGGTCCCTTTAATCCTACTGTAAAACGACCAGTCAACAGTCCTTTGAATCTTATACTGTAAAACGACCAGTCAACGGTCCCTTTAATCCTACTGTAAAAAGGCCAGTCAACGGTCCCTTTAATCTTATACTGCAAAAAGACAAGTCAACAGTCGATCCCTTTAATCCTATTGTAAAACGACAAGTCAACGGTCCCTTTAATCCTACTGTAAAACGACCAGTCAATTTTGAAAAAAAAATTTAACCTTTTTCAGACATTTTTTTGGCATTTTTTCAAATCAACCTGACACCCAAACTATCACAGTCTAACATTATTTTTTCATGAGCTTGCCTTGAAAAACTAGGCTATGAACATTTTGTAACGTACCCTATACCTTTATAGGGTTATAATGTTCAGTGTTTCTGTGTATATACCTAAAATCCAAATAATTGGAAGGTTTGCTGCAGCCAGAGCACTCTTTTCAGCCATCTTTATAAGATATAGTTTTATTCCTGAAATTTGAGATGAAAAGTCTTGTCATTGTTATAAACAAGATAGATTATAGTAACATAATATGATGCAAGTTGTACTTTACATTACTTAAATAGAGAATTATGAAATATAATTTACAAATAGTTCTAATAACTATGTAGAAATGTTTATAATTTTTCAATTGTCCTATCTGATAAGAAGAATACAATGATTTTCATTTAACATTTTAAAACATTAAATGGACTAAAAATTGAGTTAAAATAATCTGTCAAAATATGTTTTCCCGCCAGAAAAATGTATTATTTTTATGTTGCATTTCTATTTTTTTAGGGGGGGGTCATTATTGTACGTACTACGTAGTGAATGGATAGCAAATATTTTTAATAAACCAAATTTTGAAAATAGCAAAACTTATCAGATTTGTTGGTACCAATTTTAAAGCCTAAAAAGTTTAAAGTCTTAAAATTTGCATATTATTTATTACAGTGAGACTTGTTAAATTGTGGAATGGGAGGACAACAATTAAGACATTATAAGTGCATATGATATTGTTAAAAAGCAAAAAGTTTTATTAATAATTTGAAATTTGACTCATTTAGTGGAATAGGTATGTAAACACAGCTGGTAAAAAAAGCAATGTTGCGCAGAATATATGTCAGATAAAACTTTAAATCTATAATTTTGTAATAATTTGTTTTCGTAGCATAAATAACTAATAAATAATAATTTACCCCTTCAATCTCTTATATACCAATTTACATAATATTGATTTCTTTAAGTCATAGACGTGTTTAGATTAACATGTTGCTTTCAAGTTCACTAATTAAGTTTTAAAAAGATTTTATTTTTAAATTTTTACCGTTCTTTTAATCCAGTTGTTTGCTCGTTATAATCCCTTAATTAAAAATGTAAGAAGAGCACTATACAACAACAACTTTTAAAATATCTAATCATCATTATTTAGAACCTTTTTAATTTTAATATTTTTTTTCTTAAAATACACATTTTTTTTCTTCTTCATACTTCAACCATATTTATGATTTTGTCAAACCCATAAGACTGTGAAATTCGAAAACGACTTTTAGATTCAAGTTTTTTTTTTAATGACAATGAACAATAAACACATAAATTCACTGAGTAAGTTGAATTTCATGCTTCTCGTGTAAAACTGTTTGATTTCTTATCAACATAAAATGGCAAACATGTCATCTTTTAATTCTACAGTTTTCTGGGTCTCACTGTATATGAATACAGTAACTAGGCTATGATAAGACTGACCCCTATGTAAATATACAGGGTAGATGATATGACCGGAAATTACCAGCGCTGCACCCACTGTCTTCTGTCAGAGGACAAGAGTGAGGGGTGGGGGAAGGCAGGTCTGAAGGAGGCCTGTTTTAATATATGTTTGTATTGTACAAGGAATGTCGCAAGGAACCACATCTTCTATTTTTACAAAAAATGAATGTAATAATATGTAAACAATATCAATGCTGTTCATGCTCAGTTTTGTTTACATTCTTCTCAGAAACGGAGTAGAGTATCATAGAGATAAAGACGGAGTAAATTGAAATAGAGAGAAGATGACGGAGTAGATTAACATAGAGAGGTACTGACGGAGTAGATTGTTAAATAGAGAGATGAAGACGGAGTAGATTGAAATAGAGAGATAATGACGGAGTAGATTGAAATAGAGAGATAATGACGGCGTAGATTGACATAGAGAGATAATGACAGAGTAGATTGACATAGAGAGAGATCATGACGTTGTAGATTGAAAAAGAGAGATAATGACGGAGTAGATTGACATAGAGAGATAATGACGGAGTAGATTGACATAGAGAGATAAAGACGGAATAGATTGACATAGAGAGATAATGACGGAGTAGATTGACATATAGAGATAAAGACGGAATAGATTGACATAGAGTATTAGAGAGATAAAGATAAAATATGGAATCGAGAGTAATGAACTCAAGGAAAGCAGAATTATTCATATTTCACATATTAAGTTATTATTGTTAATTTGGCAGTTATTTGGCTAAATATTAAATTTAATTAATTCAGATAAATTATAACGTTTTGTAAAAGATATATTTATCTTAATATTTTATCTATTTTCAGAATTTTCGCAAATTTAAATTCTTGTGGTCCGAATACAGGGGACATAAGTTACAAACTGGGTTTAGGCTAGAAAAGGGACACGAATTGAAAGCCTTTTTTTTAAATCATATAACCATGGGGAGAGGAGGGGGGGGGGAAACCTCCTCTCTTTTCTCCAAAAACCTAAAAACGACTTAAACAAGAGAGAGTTCTAAATTCATTATTTTCAAATTTTGTAATTGGGTAGGGTACACCCCAATCTAAAAGATGCATGGTCTTTGCCCTTACAACATGTACTGTATATGCATTCAGTCATTCATTACTGTCCAGACGGGCTACCCAGCCAGTGTACAGTCGACTTAACATGTTATAAGTAGGGCTGGTAATGTTCTGTTAAGGAAACGGAGGTTTTGGAAAATAAACGGAATGTTTCGTTGGCAAAAGCAACAAATTTTTAATTTCGAAATCATTAACAAAACGGCCGTTTATGAAATAAAAAGATTAACAGTTAAACACAAAAACAATTCGTATTTTTTTAAAGGGTGAATTTGTTTTTTTTCTGCTTAAAATTTCGTTGCATTTTTTTACGATGTGAAGCGTTTTTAATGCCATTAATACTGTATGAAGTAGACTAACTGTTAACAACATTTTTTCGCTGTTAATACCGATGATTCTTTAATAATTGTCGGCTTAAAAAGTTGGAACTTGCCCATTCCTAGTTTTATGCAACAAATGCAACCTTGCAAGATTACAGTGGGTAGGGTAGGGTAAAGGAAGGTCAAATGGCTGGTCGCTGGTCGGTGTTTCACAGAAATTAAAAATATTCCATATAACTTTTTTTTATGTAAGCAGCAGATCTAAAATTTACTTATTTTGTTAAGCATGACAAGGATTGCCGTGATTGCTGAATGTTATCCAAATATATTATAATCATATAATATTATATATTTTTTACTGCAGAACCTTGACTGTTTCAAGACAATGCAAGGTGTCCTATTTATTTTCCATGTTTGAATCATTATCGCGGTTTGGAAACAAAACTCACTTTAAGAATAAATTTAATGAGAATAGTCAGCAATTCAGAGCAAAACATACTGAATAAATCACTTTTAACAAATATTGTTAAGAATTTAAGATTTTACGTATTTAATTTGTGAATTTAGAGAATTATGATGATGTGTTAGAAATGGGCAAAATCACGGTTTGAAACTAATGTCCCCTGTAATACCAAAAGAATCTGCCCAAGAATTCATAACTTTTATTACGTATTGGCATATTGACAACAATCTGTAAGGAAATAGTAATTGAATGGATTTGCAAAATAATTTGCACAAATAAGCAAAAACATGGATTTATCAGATAATTGCATATTTTGCATTTCTGTTCCTTTCTATAAGCTTTTTTGACACAAAACCAAATATATGTCATTTTTGCAAACAGGTTTGCCGATAAGCAGTAAATTCATACTAAAGTTATATCATATCGTTAAGCAGTAAATTAATACTAAAGTTATATCATATCGTTAAGCAGTAAATTCATACTAAAGTTATATCATATCGTTATGATTAGCTGTACGTAGTTTTCAATCGTTTCTGAAATGGAACAAAAAAGAAAAATTGCCCAAAATGTTGGCAAATTTTATTTTGCACTTTTTTGGCCCAAATTCAAAATATTCATTCATATGACATATTAAACATTTTTGGAAAGCATCTTACCTGACCATTTAAAAAATGATAAAATAAAAAATACATTTTTGCTATGATTTAAGAAAAATATGTTTGGGAAATGTCATTAAATTTCAGCTCTCTAAGCCTTATAGTTTTAAAGCAAAATAAAAATAACCGTAGAGGGGGGAGCAATTTGACCCCCCCCCCACGGTAAGAATAGTGTTAACGTATCCCCGTGCAAACTTTATTTCATTCATCAATTGTAATTGGCGTGTAGGAAAGTTGTGACACTAAGTACCAAACATAGAACAGTAAATTTCTGAACTAAACTAATTTAAACTAAGAATTTTAAGTTAAAAAATAGTTTTATTTAAAGGCCTGACGTACATAAGTAAATCTTTGCAATATTACTAAAGCTAACCAATTATTTAACAGGCTAAAATATACAAGGCGAGTCCAAATTATACCTAGCTCGGTGTATTGCTGAAAAGTGAAAATATATGAATGATTGAACTTCTTTTGAATGTTAATTTATGACAAAAAAGGATAAAGCATTCGAATCTAAATATGATCAATTATTTGTATCTAAAAGTATTGAATGAATGTAAATATGTTATCTTTCTATCTACTTTGCTTGTATGTTTGTTTGTTTGTGTGTTTGTATCCAATAAACGTCAAACGGCTGAACCGATCCGGCCAAATTTTATTGTTGGACATCACCACACCCCAATTAAAGTTTATGAGCGATCAAAACTATGAAATATAGCCTCAAACAAAATTCAATTTTCATAAAATTTTGAAAACCCACGACATTTTGTTAAAAAATCTGCGAATTTTTTTAGGTTTTTTTTATTTACAATGTATGTTTTAAAGTGAAATAGAAGATAGACGCGAAGAAATTTGAAAAGAATTTTCGTAAAAGAACTGTTGTTGTAATTCAAAGTGATCCTCAACACAATGAGAGACTTGTCCGATACACAATGGTATCCTTTAATTTTTAAACTGATTAATGTGGAAGATATCATCGTTTTCTATGGCAGGAAAAGTATAGCTTGAAAAGTGTGTAATTCTGTTAATTTCTCTCTGAATCAAGAAATCGTAATTCCCTTTTGTAGAGAAACCTAATATGAAAATGATCAGCTCTATCTTGTTGAGAATCAGGCATACCACTCTACTTAATAGAGTCGAAATTAATCCAAGTTACAACTTCTCTCCCTTTACAGTTGTAATCTTGTAGATCATGTTTGAGAAAGTGCAGTTTAGAGAAGTGTACAGTAATTGGCTTCTAGTTCTGTCATTGTCACTCTTAACGCATAACTATTTACAGAGACCGGGCAGCTATATATAAAGTATTCATTAAATGTAGAATCGGGTCAACTTTGAAGTGATGCCACGCCTTAACAGTAGGTTTTATCGAACAATTTGAATTATACTTTTGATTCTGCTTAAACATGACACATCAAGAGTTGAGAAGATTATGTTATATTTCAATATATATTTTCAAAACTTAGTATATTAAACCAAACTGTTTTTTTTTCTTTTTTATTTCATGAATCATAAAATTGAAAAATAATCATTGGCTTTCTTTCCCTACAGGTAACAGAATATTTTTTACGCAATAAAAAATTTACCTTTCGATAAATTTTTGTTTTTTTTTTATATATAAACGTACTGTGCCCTCCCCCCCCCTCAGACCCTTCCGTCATTATTTGCCCCTTATGTTTATAATCCTATGAATTTTTAAAACCACTTTAATAAAAATAAACTTGAGATGTCTTTTGTGGATTCAAGTATTCATAATTTTGTAGATGTAGGACTAAGAGTAAAAGCATGGACATTTTGGTCTGCGTGCCATTTTTAAATACAGGATTCAATTTTTGTTTAATTTCTTTTTTAACAGTTAAATAATTTTTTAAGAAAAACAGCTCAAATACTATCTATATCTGTAATCTACTGCATTTTCTAAACCTAACAAATAGAAATGAGTTTTTACCACAAACATTGATTTAATAATCCGTATCACTATAGCTTCAGTAGAAGTGAATATTTCCATTTACTATTTAGCGCCAATTAAAGGATTCATATCTCTAATTGGATAATGAGATAGAAAAATAAATATTACCGCCATACTATTTCAATTGGTTCAGAATAGACAATAAACACATGACTGTACCCTGATTTGATCAGGAGCTAATGGAATCGGCATACAAGTGCAGTTTTCCGGCTATATCGGCGCGGCATGGAGGTATTCAAGGGTTCCCTTAAAAAATGTAAGCCAATTTTGCCCAGCAGCGTTTAGCCATCTATGGCGAACATATAATATATAATAACAATATATGAGCGAAGGATATTGAATAGATTGAAAAATGTCAGGTGTTCAAATTAAACGATTTAGGAAGTGTAATGTAATGCAATGGCCGATTTATTAGTAACTAGCTTAGGAACCAAGCTTTGCCTTCAGTTTTCTCTATACAAATAAACCCATTCAACTCAGAATATTGAAACCACGCTAACAAAGTTTCCGTAGTTCTAATGAGTTCACCAAAAATAACTTAAGGCAAATCGGTTCAGGGGTTCATGAGTTATGACCCAAACAAAGAATACTCCTTTATACATATACATAGATATTATTACAGGGGACATTTGTTCCAAAACTAACACTTGGCCCATTTCTAACACTGAGTGTTATGAATGGGCACAAATTGAAAGACTGGGTTTATGGAATCCCGGTCCATATCCAGAGTAAAAGACGAAAGTAAAAATTATAACCAACAAGAGTTTTTTTTTAAACTAAAATCTTCTGTATTAGGTATCAATCTTTGAACTTTACTTTTTTCGTAAGCACTAAAATTAAAATAAAAAAAAAGAAACTGATGAATCATTTTGATAATTATTTTATACGGTAAACATTTATTTTTGAATACATTTAAAGAAAAAAAAAATGATTTTAAAAGAATGCGTTGATATATATATAACACTAATCACTACTTACTAACTTTATAACTTTATTAGATTAACCCAAAACATGATTATTGGTTGATAATGTTTGTCTGTAGGTAAATATGACATACAATACTTTTATATTTTCATATTTTACAATATTTTCTAATATATCAAATATGAGAGACCGCAGGCGCAACCAGCCGGAAACTAAGTTTCGTTAAAATTTGAAAAATATTTGGATTCATTATACAGTTTTTGCTGCACAAATATGATAAAATTTGTCTAAAAGGATCAAAATGAAACTGGCAGGAACATCACTGTATGTATAAAATGCCTTTTTTTTGACGACGAAATGTGCACCCTTAAGAAGGTGGGTGGTGAGGATAGTAAAGGTCGGAGAGTGTTATGAATGCCAGAAACAAGCTTAAAACATGTGATTTAATGGGAATNTTTTTAAAGAGACCCCATCCCCACTCTGTGTTCATTCTATGCGCATTGTATACAATATGGGTATCGATTCCCATTAAATCACATGTTTTAAGCTTGTTTTTGGCATTCACAACACTCTCCGACCTTTACTTTCCTCACCACCCACCTTCTGAAGGGTGCACATTTCGCTGTCAAAAATAAGGCATTTTATACGTTCACGGAACATCAAGGGTATTATAAAAAAGAAGGACGACATAAAATAAAAAAAATTTAATAACATTTTATTAAAGATTTTAATTTATTTTATTCATTATAATTAACAAACTAGTATTTTATCCATTATAATTTACGAAAGGAATTTTATCCATTATAATGCAAAAGGGAATTTTATCCACTATACAAACAAGGATGTTATCTACTATAATTCACAAATGAGTATTTTATCCACTATAAATCACAAATGGGAAATTTATCCATACAATTGACAAAAAATAATTCTATCCATAAAATTCACAAAAGGGATTTTTATCCATATAATTAACAAAAGAGAATTTTATCCATCAAGACTCACAATTTTTTTGAAGTTGCAAAAAATCAAATAAAAGTTGATTTTTAAAGGGAGTGTTCGGGAAAAATGAAAGGGGTTATAGGCTTAATGCGATAAAAAAGCGCTTTTGATCGCTACTAATCTTACTTCTATCTGTTGCGTCTATAAGGAGAAAATTTTCTCATACCGAATAACATTGCGTCCATGCAAATTGAGAAAATTGCAACATACGACTTAGACCGTAAAAAAATCAATTTAATTTTAAACAAATCATTCAGATATTACAACCTATAGTCATCGATTATCTTTCGCCACATTTATGTATAGTTGATTTTTCATAATATGTTTAAATTGTTATGATCTGAGAGTTACTTGTAAAAACGTTTATTCCTGTTTCGAGGATTTTAGGTAATGAAGACGACATTTTCATATTTACCAGGAATGTTCGAAAACAAGTTGTGAGCTAAATATTATTAAAAAAAAAAAATTAGAATAGAATATTAAATATATACAAATGTGGCGAAAGATAATCGATGACTATAGGTTGTAATATCTGATTGATTTGTTTGATATTAATTTTATTTTGTTACGGTCTAAGTCGTATGTTCCAACTTGCTCAATTTGTATGGGCGCTACGCTCTTTGGAATGTGACGTCTTTATCAATTTTCTCCTTATAGACGCAACAGATAGAAGTAAGATTAGTAGCGATCAAAAGCGCTTTTTAAATCGCATTAGGCCTATAACCCCTTTCATTTTTCGCGAACAATCCCTTTAAAAGCTTTGTTACTAAATGTGTCCAAGAACCCGAATTCTACTAATTCCTCCGTCAGGGAACATTCTGAACAAAATAATTTAAAATATTATTGTTTAATTAATACATACTTTTCTAATTAAATCAAGGGATTGTCTGCGAAATATCAAGAATTTAAAATTTTTAGAGAATTCCATCATTTAAAGGGACAGTAAGCGAAATTTAAGTTGACCCTCCACGCAAAAGGAGAATTTTAATATAAATTTTTCTTGTCGGCGATAGCTAGAAAGAAAAGTTTAATATTTTTTAATTAAAGATCATCAAATAAAATGTTCCACTATTCATACAACCTTATTGTAGAAAGGTTTAAAGGGTACTGTTGTAAATCAGACTCCACGCCATTCTTCAAATGGATGAAGTTACGCGTAAAGTTCCTTTAAAGTTGTGAGACACGTTTAAAATAGCGCTAACAATGCCTTACTGCACTGTTGTACAATTGTACATGTATTTGGTTTAAAAGTAAATATATTGTATTCATTTAAAGATTAAACATTCAATATTTGCATCATAAAATAACTTAATAATTCAGTGATGTTTATGGAAGGATTTTGAATTTACTAATATCTATTTCTATTTCGGCCCAGAGTTGTAATTGTTATACAGTAGTCGGCGTTCATATAAATACAATGATGACGATTTTTCTTTTTGGCTTACAACAAGCTTTTTCTAAAATTACATGTTTACACAAGTATACAAATAGAATCTTTTAATTAACAGCTTCTCTTTGTTTCCAGGTTGATGTGTCTCCATGCTGTTTGAAAGCTTCCCAGATATCAAAATTTGAATCAAATTCGAAAGTATTCTCCATTAAATTAATATATACGACTGTAGCAAAGTATTCTCCATTGTATTGATATATATGACTATAGCAAATTATTCTCCATTGTATTAATATATACGACTGTAGCAAAGTATTCTTCATTGTATTGATATATACGACTGTAGCAAAGTATTCTCCATTGTATTGATATATACGACTGTAGCAAAGTATTCACCATTGTATTAATATATACGACTGTAGCAAAGTATTCTCCATTGTATTGATATTTACGACTGTAGCAAAGTATTCTCCATTGTATTGATATATACGACTGTAGCAAAGCCTGACTAATGCCCGGGTCCAGCTAAATAGATCGGACAAAGTTTTCTGTTGAAATTAAATAGATAAATCAATTTAGCTGTTTGCTCAAGTATCGGATCTAGTTATTTGTTTATCGCTATACAAACCAGTTCAGAAGCACAATGCCTAGAACAATAAAAAAGGGTTTTCGAAAAATGTCCGGTCCACAGCTGTCAAGGGTTGTGGAGCTGGCTTAAACTGTGTGTTTTTTTTTCTGTTACTAATGTTGTGTAACAGGAAATCTTTTTAAACTAACCTGACTCTAATATGGTTGATTTTATCTAACCTGACTCTAATCTGGTTGATTTTAACTAACCTGACTCTAATATGGTTGATTTTTCCAACATCTGCAATTTCAGAAACATCAAAGAAATGCTGGTGATGAGGACCCAGTTTCTTCCCGGGTAGTAGCACTTGCCATTCCTAATTTTAGTTTATGTTATACATATAAAGTAGTGATTTCTATTTGTCCCTTTGTCCGATCATAACTCATGAATTCCTGGCCGGTCCGACCAATTTGCCACAAATTTTAATTGGGGAACTCGGGAGAACCACGGATATTTTTATTAGCTTGGTTTTGAGAGTCAAGTTGAGTGGTTCGACTTTTAAAAGGAAATATTTTTGATATTCGTACCTCTTATCAGTTCTAGTTTTGTGGTAATTATATATTTAAGTTTTTCTTTGAAAGTTTTGTAGTTTCTACAGTTAAGATTTTTTCAACCTAGTTTTCTGAAGTTTTCTACCTGGTTTTTTTGTAGTTTTCTACCTAGTTTTCTAGTTTTCTAGTTCTCTACTTGGATTTCTAGTTTTCTACCTGAAATCCTAGTTTTCTAGTTTTCCACCTGGTTTTCCTAGTGTTCTATCTGTCTGTCTGGTTTTCTATACTCTAGTTTTCTAGTTTTCGGTTGTCTAATTTTCTAGATTTCTAGTTTTTATCTTATTTTGTAGTTTTCCAGTTTTCTACCTGGTTTTCTAGTTTTCAACCTGGTTTTCTAGTTTTCTAGTTTGCTACCTGGTTTTCTAGTTTTCTGCCTGGTTTTCTAGTTTTCTACCTGGTTTTCTAGTTTCTTTGTTTTCATGATTTCTTGTTTCTTTTATCTGTTTTTCTGGTTTCCTATACCTGTTTTTCTAGTTTTCTTGCTTTCTACCTGGTTTTCTAGTTTTTTACCTGGTTTTCTGGTTTACTAGTGTTCTGCCTGGTTTTCTAGTTTTCTAGCTGGTTTTCTGGTTTACTCGTTTTCTACCTGGTTTTCTAGTTGTCTACCTGGTTTTCTAGTTTACTAGTTTTCTACCTGGTTTTCTAGTTTTATAGTATTCTATCTGGCTTTCTAGTTTTTTACCTGGTTTTCTAGTTTACTAGTTTTCTACCTGGTTTTCAAGTTTACTAGTTTTCTACCTGGTTTTCTGGTTCACTAGTTTTCTGCCTGGTTTTCTAGTTTTCTAGTTTTCTACCTGGTTTTCTAGCTTACTAGTTTTCTACCTGGTTTTCAAGTTTTCTATTTTTCTATCTGGGTTTCTAGTTTTCTACCTGGTTTACTAGTTTTCTAGTTTTCTACCTGGTTTTATAGCTTACTAGTTTTCTACCTGGTTTTCTAGTTTTCTAGTTTTCTACCTGGTTTTCTAGTTTTCTACCTGGTTTTCTAGTTTTCTACCTGGGTTTCTAGTTTTCTACCTGGTTTTCTAGTTTTCTAGTTTTCTACCTGGGTTTCTAGTTTTCTACCTGGTTTTCTATATTATCTCTTTCCAAATTTTGTTGGACGAAACATCCATCAATGATAACACTATCAGGATAGTTTCCCTAAAGACAAAAGGTATTATAAATTGGACTTATTTTCATCTTTGAAGGGAGTGACCGGCTAGACATGGTAGTTAAGCTGAGAGTGCAGTATTGTAGAGAAAAATAATAGGAGTTATTTTATACTGATAAGACGTTTTGTCGGTGTATAATTACTGAGTAAGAGTGCAAAATTGATCTTTTAATTTCTTCCAGATTGAAAAACGTCTTATTGTTATTAAGTGAATGCTAATATACTTCTCTGTAATACTGCACTCTCATCTCGAATACCATGTCTAGCTGGTCACTACCTTTAAACCTCATGGTAAACGAGACCAAACGCTTTTGCGTATTAATGAAATTATATGTTTTCAAAAAGGTGTTGTTATAAAAAATGAAATCCCAGTAAAAAGAACTTAAATGTGACCTTGAAATGGTTTGTATCAACTTCAACACGAAGAACGTTTCCAGGAAACCCCAGTCGAAAACAGGCCCATTCATATCCAGGAACCTACCGTATCAAGAACATTAAAATTTGTAACCAAACTTTTTATGGGGGGAGGGGGCATAAACTACATAAATATACATCGTATGCATCTTGCAGTAGGTCGGATGGTTTAAATCAAGATTTTTTTTATCTTGATAAAAATAAAGAAAATAAAAGATTTCCGATGAATGCATTATTGTAAGAACTACTTTTCCCAGTTGTTATTTCTAAAAAAAGTATTGTTTTTTTTTAAATTCTATTCAATATTTAACAATATCTTTTATCTTTAAATATCAATTTTGGAAAATAAACCACTTTTCTTAAATAAATAAAAACTATTTGCATCTAATAATTAATTGCTAAAAAGATATCAGTTGAAAAAATACAAATGTAAAATTTATTTCAGAATCTTTTCATTTCAACCAAATAATTTTAAAAACAAAAATATGTTGATTATCATATTCCAAATAATTTTTAAAGACATTTGATTTGTGAGGTGAGGGGGGGGGGATATGAAAAGAATTTTTAAGCTCGAACATCAAGAGAAATTACAAGAAATTATTTTTTTTTATTAAAAATTCTGTTGATGAAAGTCTATCAAAAAAAGAATTTAAAGGGAGTGTGAGCGTAATTTCAGTTGACCCTCCATGCAAAAAGTGTAATGTCAGATCTACAATGGTTATACTCTTCTTGTTTATTTTCTTTTTAAATGACTTGCGCATTTTATGCTTATAAGAAAGAATGGATAAATTACAAGTAATAACCACTTTTTCGAGTGAGTAAAACGACGCTATTTACAACATTTTTAGCAGATCAAGATTGCAAGAGTACTGTTGTGAATCGGGCATAGCTATGTTTGCATGAAGGGTCACTTGAAATTACGCTTAGAGTCCCTTTAAACTAGATTCGTACTCTACCTGAAAAATTCCATCCTTCCCAGCTGTCAGGATACTCGGCCTTAAATAGTTTTAAAAATAAGAAAATATATATACAGGGTTACTCACAAAGGATGAGATCGCGAGGACGACTGGATACTCTAAAGATATGACGATCCCAAGGCTAAAATAAGTATTATAACTTGAATTTATTCTTTCAATGGCTTATTTAAAGATTATGAAAAGAATGAAACAACAAATTTACAGTTTCAACGAATTATGAATATGATGTAACAGTCAGTGTAACAGGGACGATTTTGAACGTCGACTTTGCGATTTACAGATCTTTAAAAAGTTTTATATGTCTCAAATGAATCCTAAAGAATTTGTCCACAACACTGCATACTCAGTTTAACTACCTTACATAGCCAGTCTGTCCCTTTAATTATGAAAAATCGTCTCTATACTCTCATCCATTGTAGGTAACCCTGTACTTATTTTGGGGTAATATTTTTCCAACCAAATTCGAAGAAAAGATTTGATTTAAAAAAAGTATTCCGGATTTTTGTTCTTTATACCAACAAATTTTTTTGCCAGTTTTTTTACTACATTTCGATATTTTTTCAAGTTAAAACATGAACACCAATTTATTCTTCATACTATTTATTTCATCCAGTATATTTGTTACCTGTCTAATTTTCGTGCTGTCTCCCAACCATCCCCCATATCCTTTCCTCTTCCAAGTCTGAACATTTAATTTGTAATATTCAGCTTATAGAAGAACTTTAATTAAACTTTACGAATTGAAACTTCTTCATCAAAAACTACTACAGTACTTAGAAACCTGAAGAAAATGAAAATTCATTCAAAGAGCTTTTTTTTGTTAAATTTTTTTTTTTTGACACTATGACTGTGACTTTTTAGAACCAAGAAACTAGTTTGATCAAATTATGAATGAAGACAATTGTTCACTAGGTGCAGGATAGCAAGGCCGGACTTGTGAAATGAAATTTTCACTTATTGTTTAATAATCTGGACCAGTCCTTACGCGGTCCTAATACGTGCCCAAACCCTATCGCCCACCCTTACATCTGATCACTTATTGTTTAATAATCTGGACCAGTCCCTACGCGGTCCTAATACGTGCCCAAACCCTATCTCCCACCCTTACATCTGATCACTTATTGTTTATTAATCTGGACCAGTCCCTACGCGGTCCTAATACGTGCCCAAACCCTATCTCCCACCCTTACATCTAATCACTTTGATGTATTAAATTTTAAAACAGATGAAAAAGTGCAATAATCATCAAAGACATTGATTGCAATAGTTAAAAGTTATTTCAAGCTAAAATAGGAATTCTGACTTCTCAGCCTTCATATTTCATATTTCACGTCACATTTTTATAAACATTCTATTTATTCTTCCTGTATTATGCAGCGGTCGGCGATTATATCAATGCAAAAAGACGACTTTTTTATTTAAGTTTTCATTGTTAACAAGCTTTTTTTCGAGTTATAAGCTTACAAGTATTTAAAGGGAACCTTTTTTGACAGCTTCTCTTTGTTTCCATGTTTTTGTGCATTCATGCTCTTTAAAAGCGTTATATAAATAAAATTAAGATTGGAATCGACATTCGTCTTCATAGTATTAATATATGCGACGATGACTGTATAGTTTCTAAAAACCTGATCATGTTACGAGGATGTCCATAGTGAGCATTACTATATCCAACACATACTCCTCCTAGTTCTGCTGCAGCTAGATCAACCAGTTCTCCAGGTGCAAGGGTACTCAAGGGGGTACACACACCATATACTCTACACAATAATAGAGGGTTAAAGGGAGTGCTTGCAAAAAATTAAAGGGGACGTAGGCTGATCCCGAATTAAATTCGATGTTGATCGCCATTAATTTTACTTTCATCTGTTGCTTTAAAGGAAGAAAATGGTTATAAACATCTTAATCCCAAGAGCTTTGTATCCATATAATTAACAGAATTATATTCTTCCATTCAGATCGTAAAGAATTCAAGTAGATTTAAAATTAATCATTCAGATATTACAACCTATAGATGTCGGATTCAATTCGATGCAATCGTATAAAATTAATATTTATAATATTTTAATTTTTTATGGTCCGAGTGTTAATTTTAAAAATATTCATTTCTGAAATTTAGGGAATCTTTTATACTTTCCAAGAAATTTTAAAATCCAGCTCCAGTTATAAAACAAGTTTTCATTCAAATATTGATTAAATAAACAAAATTTAAAGCTATTTTGAAAAACTAATTACACATCAATGCCCAGAATTGAATTTGACATTTGTAATCTCTGACTGATTAATTTTAATTCTAACTAAATTATTCATGCGCTGGGTAAAATATGTATTTTTTTTCATTGGTAAAATAAAGCAACTCTAAAAATGTGCATATAACCAAAGCTAAACTAAAATAAAAAGTGACTGGCAAGACAAAAGTCTATTCTAAAGGTGACGTCGTGGGATCGATAGTTTATGCATAATTTTCATAACTGTGTAGTTAAGATTAATTTGTTGTATACCTGAGACGAGCAATTCCTCCGTCCGGGAACATATTTAGTCGTATATGAGTGTACACTTCCTTGCTCGACACTTCGATAAATGTCCTAAACATGTATTTATGTATAGTGTAGACAACACTTCCTTACTCGACACTTCGATAAATGTCCTGAACATGTATTTATGTATGGTGTAGACAACACTTCCTTACTCGACACTTCGATAAATGTCCTAAACATGTATTTATGTATGGTGTAGACAACACTTCCTTGCTCGACACTTCAATAAATGACCTAAACAAGGATTTATGTAAAGTATAGAGTACTTCCTTACTCGACACTTCGATAAATGTCCTGAACAAGGATGTATGTAAAGTATAGGGTACTTCCTTACTCGACACTTCGATGATGTCCAATAAATGTGGAACTAACATCTACTTTTTTACTCTACAGAGGTTTGGTCCATCACCATCACAGAATTTTAAACTAAACAAGGATTTATGTAAAGTATACGGTACTTCCTTACTCGACACTTCTAAATATGTCCTAAACAAGGATGTGTGTATATTACAGGGTTCACTTCCTTACTCGACACTTCCGATATATATACGTGATAAAATCCAGATTTGGTTTTCTAAATGCCAGTGAACATTTACGTAATTGTACTCCATCAATCTTTTTGTATTTTCTTGAAACTTGGCAAAATGGTATTGATTTTGTTTCCAGATTGCATGGAATGGAAAGCGGATTGTACATTACAGTACAGTACAGTAAACAGTAAAAAGTAAACAGTAAATTTTAAAAACAGGTCTGATTTAAATAGGTTTACATTTACGTAATTATACCTGTAACGTACGGTAACCAGTAAATAAAAGACAGGTATTATTTTCTTGTGTTATTCTATACACTGTTATGATAAAGGTATTTTTCTGTCATTCTTTTTTCCCGTCAAAACATGAATTGTTTTCCTTCTTTATAAATATTTGGCTTGTCTGGTTGTTTATCTGTCTGTTTGTGTCAAAAAACGTCAAAAGAGCTGAACTTAGCATGTCTATTTTTTGTGGCAACTCATATGACCCCAGAGTAGGTTTAAGTGCCGAGAAAGATGCAAAATGTTCGAAAATTATTATTTTTTGAAAAAAAATCCGCCAATTCAAACAGGCAAAATCTCAAAAATTAGAGAACGATTAAAAATGTCGTTTATTAGAGCAACAGATAAACGCTAAAACTGTTAAAAGGGAAGCTTTTTATTATTTAAAAGCCAAGTTAGTATATAAATACAAAATAAAAATTTAAATATTAGTTTTTTTTTCTATTATAAGCTTAGTTTAAAAAAAATCAAACCAGAGTCCGAGTTTAATGAATTTTAGCTGCGTCTCAAATCTGCCTAAAACCGGTTTCAATTGAACGCCAGCTTAAATCTTAAAACATTGAATATATTTTTAAGTAGAACCAACCATATTTGATCTGCGTCTTAAATTTAAGCCGCGGCTCAAATTCTTTAAATTCGGCCTCAGTACTGAAAAGGAAAAAGGCGAATAATTGTAAAATTCTAGAAGAATTGTTTTATCTGTTTTTCTAATTTCTAAATTGTTTAACCTGGCGGTATCCTTGTATCCAGCTCCTAGGGGGGTTCTCGGAACAATTTCCTTCCAACAACCTGATTCATAAACCTCAATCTCCTTAACACAGTCAATTAGTCATTTTTTAAGATTCAAGAAAGGTATAGACCACTTTATGAAAAGCTCGTCAGACGTACAGCTTAATTTCTTAAAACTACTACAAAAGCATCGTATATGCTTAACATTTTTTAAGGTCAAAAAAATTCTCTTTATTGAATTTTCGTACAGTAGGACCCATAATGCTGTTGTGAAATAAGACGACTGATAGACTCCAGTTTTGATTTAAACAGTCTAACATGATTAACAGCAATTGTACAGTGCACACAGTCCCATTTACATTAATATGTTGAGGTGAACCTATCTTCAAATAAAATATAAATTTTAATTAGTAAGATTATAAAATAAAAAGCTTGCTAAAGTTTCCTCTTCCTATTTCACAGTTTTATGGGTAGCACTGTATGTTCCAAAGTAATGTTATTGTCATAGATAAATAACAATACATATAGAACACTATATGTCGTCTTTTCAAGATTTAAGGGTTTTTTCGTTACCCTGAGGCAGGAGTTCCGCGCACTCAGGCAGCGTTGAATTACAAGACACAGAAAGAGCAATGCGCGTAACTCCATTGAGCGAAAAAAAAATTGAAAAGACGACATCTAGTGTTCTATCTGTATTGTTATTAATGTATGGTTATTGGTAACCTTAAACTGTTCCGCAGTAGCTGCCAGTCCTGCTCTTCTATCACGTTTAAAGGTTGGCATCTCACTGTTTAATCTACTCAGTAATGGTCATTGAAATTACTACTTTATAGATAGTTCATGGTGTACCAAACAAAAATATTAATCATTTTTGATCAGATTAAGGTATCAAAGGTACCGTTGTAAATCAGGCATTACCATCTTTGCATAGCACTGCAAGTCAACATGTGCACGCTCTAACGCAAAAATCGAGCAGTATTTTGCCATTTACTCCGTTAAAAAACAAACTAGAAACAACCGCGTTGAATTTTAAAAATGTATATGTCACCGAGTGGGGTTTTTGGGGTGCATAGGTTTTTTGGGTGATTTGGCCCAAAATGAGCACTTTGTGAAAATTTTAGGACAATGACCTCCGATTCCAAATTATCTTTGTGATCCAAGTAGAAGGCCATAAAGGCTACTTGCAAAAGGTCAGCCTTTTATCTCAATTTTTAGAGCCAATGCAGCCTGTA
Organism: Eurytemora carolleeae; assembly: GCF_000591075.1. Classification (NCBI taxonomy): domain Eukaryota; kingdom Metazoa; phylum Arthropoda; class Copepoda; order Calanoida; family Temoridae; genus Eurytemora; species Eurytemora carolleeae. The sequence goes on from NW_019396048.1 coordinate 112,656, forward strand.
CAAAATTAGGTGTCATTAAGTGTCAAATCACCCCCAATCCTTTACAAATATCCAAATTTTTTCCTGAAACTTCTTCCACATAAGTTCATCAACTTAGAGCAAAAATGTTTTTGCATTTCAATACTAAGTGTTGACATAACCCAGAGAACCTATCCCCATAATGATTTTATTACTTTCGCATCGTGTGTCACCCTAATGTCTAGGGCTACAAAAAGTATAAGTACGTTGGTAAGGTCATATCAAAGGCCAAGGCGACACTTTTAAGTCGAGGCTGTCTAAAGTTTTGATGACTATAACTCTCAGTGATGGAAGATCACATTTAAAATAACGCTTACAGTATCTTTAAAAGAGAAAAACATGGATATCTAAACAATTACCTAGTGGCCTGAATGCTGGCTTTGGGAGTATAGTTTCCAGTGAAGAAATCAGTTCGTATTTCAACCCCAGAGATGACACCGGGTAATCCCAGCCTAAATACGATCAAAGGAATTGGGCCTTTGTCACAAACTCAGATTTTCTAAATATTGTATTTTGGAAACCAGAGGGCAGAATTTAAAGAACTTAGACCGCGTCGCTGAACCACAAAAACCGGTTCCAATTGAGCGCCGACTCAAATCTCAAAACATTGGAAACAGTTTCGAGTGGAACCAACCATGGTTGAGCCGCGTCCCAACTTTAAGACCCGGTTCAATTTCAGTCAAATTGGCCTCTGATGGTGTAAACCTTTGATATATCTAAGGTTTAAGACACTGGGTTACAAATGTATGTATTATAAAATAAGAGTTTGTGGCAATAAAACTCATTTTTGAAAAGCATTACCTGTAATCATTTCTTCCTATCGGAAATGATTACAATTATGCTTTCTAATCATAATATCTTTGTATCTTTTGCATATGTGGACCTTTGATAATAGAAAAAAAATTCTGCTAAATTAATTAGTCTAAGGTTGAAATATCAATTTATTGTAAACATAATCCATAAATACATAATATATGTAGTGTTATGTTTTAAATGTGTTTTAAATTTTAAATTCCTTTTAAGGCTTTGTAATATTTAATTTTTAAATATTTAAAGGGAGTGTTCGCGAAAAATGTAAGGAGTATGGACTTACGTCGAAAAATATTCGATAGTGATTGTTACGACTTTTATTTTCTATCTGTTGCGTCTATTAGGAGAAAATTATTAAAAGCGACTCATACTGAAGAACGTAGCGTCCGTGCAAATTCAGAAGATTGCAATATCCGATCGTGATCGTAAAAATCAATTTAATTCCAAAAAAAAACATTCAGATATTACAACCTATAATAATTGATTTTTTTTCGACGCATTCGTATATGGTTGAAATTTCATAAAATTTTTATTTTTTTATGATCTGAGATCTTTCGACGATTTTTGATAATGAAGACGACATTTTCCAGGAATTTTCGAAAATCCGGTGCCAGCCGTGAAAACAAGTTGTAAGCGAAATATCATTTTTTAAAAATATAAAAATATTATGAAATATCAACTATTTACGAATGCATCTAAAAAATCGTTGATTATAGGCTGTAATAATCTGAATCATTTGTTTGGAATTAAGTTGATTATTTTACGATCCAGGTAGAATATTGCAACTTTCTAAATTTATATGGACGCTGTTTTTCTCCTTTTTCTCCTTATGTGCGCAACAGATAGAAGTAAGATTATGTCAATTCGCAATCGAATATTTTTCGACGTACGCCTATACCCCCTTTGATTTTTTTGCCAACACTCCCTTTAATGAGCGAAAAGTTTAACAAAATGTCTTTAGAAAACTTAGCAAGCAACACTTTCAGGCAAATGTTTAAATAAGTTTTAGACCAGTGTCAAAAACTAATTTTTGTTATATGATTATATAAAACTAGAAATTCAAGGCGCTTCGCGCCCTTCTTTCTAGCCTTAGAGGGCGCTTCGCACCCATCTTCTAAATTAATTGTGAACATGTTCTCTTTGTGTATATCGTAAAACAAAACAAAAATAATTCGCGGATTTTCACAAAAAATTTCGCGGATTTTCAAAATTTTAAAAAATTTAATGACGATCGAATTTTGATGGAGACAAATATTTGAAATTTTGATGATTCATAAACCTTCCCTGGGGTCCCTAGATGTCCCACAAAAAAATTTGGGCCCGATCGATTCAGCCGTTTTGACGTTTATTGGATACAAACAGACAAACAAACAAACAGACAGACAAGCCAAATTTATATATAGATGTAAAACTCAAAAAGCTGAATAATGGGCCAACCTTTGGTAATAGCAATAATAAAAAATATTGACAATTTTTAGTAATTGGCCCACCCATTAAAAAAACTTTTAAAAATGCAGACGTTTCTAAAATTAGTTGAAATGTTTTTTTAACATTCAATTAGTTAAGTAAAATGTAATGGATCTACCCGATGATTTTTTTGAAGAATGAAAAAAAAATGCATCCATAAAAATTTTACTTGATAATACACCAGTCATGTCCAGGGATACGCTTTCTTCTAGTCTCCCAACCATCCATCCATTTACCCTAGACAAACATTAATTGTTTCAAACAGGGGGCGGAAACGTATGGGGGTGTGTCTGTACCAAAAGAGTGCAGTGTGTAAAGTTTACCGAACCGAAGGTGTGTACTGTAGGTATATACAGTACATTCGATTCTCGGTATTTTACAGTCTAGAAGAGTACATTTTTTTATTGTTAATTGTTTATTTAAAAATAAGTTTAATATCCATGTAGTATATTATTTATATATTTAAGTCAACACTATAAACCAAATTTTCATGCAAAAAATATAATTTGATTAAAGTTTACAATATATTTAGTCGTTATTCAAGCTTAATTATAATTGACATTATTGTTCTGCAACTTCCTTGACTGTAGTCATGTTGTGTGTCTGAACCAAAAGAGTGTGTGTAAAGTTTACCGAACTTTCTCATGCCAGACCAGCGCCATTTCCTTTTCCTTTATTTCTATTCCCTGGTATCAAACCATGTTTTCTGTAGTTTTCATATTCCTATATTTTTGGAGCATGATGCTGTTGACATTTAACATTATCATTTTTTACTATTTGTTCTCAATCAGGTTGCAAAGATAAACAAATAGACAATTTGATTTTACGGTGATTAAGTAGTTTCTTTCAAATTAACTCTCAAAATCAATAATGAAAAAATTGCTCAAACCGAATTACAAACGGATTTTAATAAAATAACCGATTAAATTAACATAAAATCATCCATCCTCTTTTTAAATTTTATTTTCAAATATACTGTTTTCCAGTGCCATTTTGATTTAAGTTAACCCTATTCCTGCTGGGGGGGGGTCAATTTGACCCCCCCCCCTGTAGTTTTTTTTACATAACTCGAAAAGTATTGGTCTGAGGCTGTTGAAATTTTCTGACTTTGCCTACATACCCACAGCCCTCCCTTTAGGCCTAAAACCGGGCTTTAATACTAACTGCCTGAGTCCTCAGGCACACTGCCTGAATGACTGTTTTTTCCTGTAACAAACTAAATCTTTGTTTTGACCCACTTCCACTTGTCAGATTTTGATAAAATTTAGTTTTTTGGAAAGCCTTCGACATAAGGAAACGAATTGCACAAGTTTTGCGAAAAAAAAATTGCAAATTTTTTGCAAACAACCTGTAAAGGAAATTTGCACATTTTTAGTTTTTCTTGATTAAAAATCAGGTTATTTAAAATTTTGCAAAAATTTTTGCATATTTGAAATGGCATGGTCAAGGGCTTTTCAAAAATGTATAATTTTTCATTTTTTGGACAAATTTTTTTTTGCAAACATTTTTACTATATAACTGGATTTTGCGATAAAAAATTCAGTTTTTGCAATTTTGCAAATTTTTTTGCAGATTCTAAAAGTAGAGCGCAAGAGCTTTCCACTGATGTATCATTTGTCATATTTGGACATCAAACATGGGATTTAGAGGGGGGGTCAAATTGACCCCCCCCCAGCATATCCTGGTTTTCAAGTACCCCAGCAGAGATAGGGTTAAACACAACAATTATAATTATAATAAGAAGGGGTAGTATAATTGCAGAGTGGCCATGAATTTTTCAGAAATCACCCAGAATAAAATCCACCAAGGAAAGCAATAAAATTCCCAAAAAAAGGTTTACCTGTTCAGTAAATCCTTCCTTCCAAACCGGTTCTGCGCTCGAAAGAAGATTCTCAGCATGCGCAAACCAATCATCAGTTGCAAACAGTATACTACCACCAGCCTCCTGAATTTAATTCAGTTTGTAACTTTAAACTTTAAAAAGTCCTCCTCTACACTTGTTGTGGTCTGACATATCAAACTAAAACTGTAGGTTACCAGAGTTGCCAGAGTTACCAGAGTTACCAGAGCCCGGATTTTAAGAGTTTGTATCTCGTCGCTGAGTCGACAATAACCGATTCCATTTCCAATTAAGCGCTTAAGTCTCGAAACACTTATTATAATTTCAGTTGGAACAAACTTATTCATATTTAAGCCGCGTCTAGACTGAAATATATTCGGCCTCTGTTGACTTTCAGATTCGCAGAATTAGTACTTACGCTTTAAAATAAAAGCTTCCTTGTTGCGGATATTGAGCTCAGGTGCTCAATGTTGTATTACAAATAAAATTACAATAAGAAAAGCTAACCTATCATGTATCTCACGGTTATAAATTCGGGAATAGGAAGACGACTTTTGTACTCTAGTTACGACTTTTAATAGTTATTAAATATGTTCCACAGCAATTTTGCAATGTAAACAGACCCTGAACTTGAATTAATAACTGATTAAATTAGTTCCTGGTAAACCTATTTGCTTGATAAAAACAAAAACCCTCTTCTGTATTGTTTTAATGTCGTCTTCCTATTCCACAGTTGTCTGTTTCTATAATTAAACCTGTGCTGCGAGATCGTTAAGTTCAGTCCAGGCAGGTCTTTTCCCTTCACTCTCTAGAGGTCGGTCAGCCATTATGTTTTTTGATTTTTCTGGAATCAAACGTTAAAACTTATTTTGTTACATTTTGGGATAAAGCATTGATGTCCATCTTATTCTTATACAATCTTCGATATCTTGTTATATGTATACCATACAAGGACAACATTAATTGAGGGGTCAAGCATTGATCCTCAGATTCAAAAGTGCCCAAATAAAATATCAAGAAAAAGCACTCAAGATTAACTATGTTCTGATCTCAACAATTTATCAATTTTTCGGATTATTTTCTCGACTCCAACCTTTAAAATACACAACTATCAATGTCACAGATTTTCCTGTTATTATTGGTAGATTTTCAAATCCTTGATGTAATAAATTATTTGGAGAGGAATGATTTGCAAAAATTATAAATATGAAACATTAAACATCTATATTAAATACACCAACGTTGCAAAAAAAAACGCGTCGCGGCCAGCCGTTTCAGACAATACTCTAAGAAATGTCAAATTTTCATCTTATAAAATTTTTTGCCACAAACTCTGATATTTTGAGCCTTAAATCTGTGCAACCCATGGTGTTGTAGACCTTTGATGTTTCAAACTATAACGTTCGCAAAGATATAATGATTAAAATATTTTAGTTTGTAGCAAAAACTTGATTTCTTTCGATACATTTGATAGTATACAAAGTTGTTTTATGCCCTGTGTGCCGTGTGGCCTCTTTTTAATCTATGGTGAACATATCCTGAAACCCATATATTCCCTGCTGAGCTGAGGTAAAATTTCTATTATTTTCTTATGGGGTTAAAAGTAAAATACCTCAGCTGAGTACACCTTTCAATATTTGGGATTTTCTTTAATATGTACTTTTTAAAGTTTAAACTTTATATTACATGTTATATAATTTACGTACTGTTTTTGTGTATTTATTTATTTTGATAGTGTTAACATTTAAATTCATATTTCTTTAATATTTCCAGGGCATAATATTATCTAAAACCCTACTGGTTGAAAGGGGCTCGTAAAGTATTTTCGCCAAAAACATTTCTTTTTCTCGAGGGTTCTCGAACAAGAAACGTTTTTGGCCCAAATACTTTAACCCTATTCCCGCTGGGGGGGGGGGGTCAATATATATATATGTGTGTGTGTGTGTAGACGTAGGTTAAAAAATAAAATAAAAGAAAATCCGGCATCATAACACTTCTCCCCCTTTTCCTGTGACTCCTCTCCAGATAAAACCCCAACCCCTTTTTTTACCAACATATCCTACAGTCAAAGTTTTGTCCAACTCTCAATTATTTTAAGCCTTGCAATTTCTTGACTTTCCAATCCTACCCTGTGCATACTTATGATACTGAATGGATACTGAACTAAAAAGTGCTTTCCGTATATTTAAATATATATATATTCCGCGTACAGTGTGACCAAAAAAAATTCCTCTTTGAAATTGCTTAAAAATACTTCCTATTTTTGGTCATTTTTAATTCTTAAATTAACAAATGTAAGGGACTTTATTTACTTTTATTGCGAATGTCAGAGATTTTTTTAAGAATTTTTTTGGGCCACTCTGTGCATCACTGTATTTTGATATTACATAATTTGCAAGTTCAAGTTTCTGATTAAAATTTAAAGAATAAACATTATACATTATGCAATGCTTAAAAAAACTGGAAATAAGTACATGGAATGGATTGGGGACCTGGGGAGAGGAGGGAAAGGGGGTTGGGGTAGGAGTGTATTGGAGAAGTTATAGGGAATTCGATAGTGTTTCCAAATTTTCGTTCAATCTCTTTCGTGAAAATTTCTTTCAGGCAACGAAAAGCTGACCGAAAACGTACAATTTAGAAAATTTATTCAAAACTTTTCGTTAATTTTAAAAAAAAATTTTAAGGAAAAGGTATGACAAGGGGGGATATATAAAGGAGAAGGTATGAGAAGGGGGGATATAGGGGGATATATAAAGGAAAAGGTATGACCAGGGTAGATATATAAAGGAGAAGGTATGACCAGGGGAGATATTTAAAGGAGAAGGTATGACCAGGGGAGATATATAAAGGAGAAGGTATGACCAGGGGAGATATTTAAAGGAGAAGGTATGACCAGGGGGGATATATAAAGGAGAAGGTATGACCAGGTGAGATATTTAAAGGAGAAGCTATGACAAGGGGGGATATATAAAGGAGAAGGTATGACAAGGGGGGATAAAAATAAAAAGGTATGAGAAGGGGGATATATAAAGGAGAAGGTAAGGCAAAGAGAGACATAAAGTAAAGAGAATGACGAGGGGGGATATAAAAAAGAAGGTATGACAAGGGGGGATATATAAAGAAGAAGGTATGGGAAGGATAGACATAAAGAAAAGAGAATGACAAGGGGAGGGATATAAACAAGAAGGTATGACAAGGGGGGATAAAAAAAGAAGGTATGAAAAGGGGGGATATATAAAAGAGAAGGTATGGCAAGGAGAGACATAAAGTAAAGTACAGGGGGTTATAAAAGGAAAGATACTGAAAAAACAGTACATGTTTTATTTCTTTCAAGGTGAAATTTTTAAGTACGATTACGCAGACAGTTTTGTCACAGCATAGATTTTTATCTTAAATGAGATTGTTAAGCATACGTATTACGTAGGCAATCCTTACATCATGCATGAAGTATCGCCCATTGAAATAACAATTAATATTATTCGTAATATTCTTAATAATTCTATTCAGAAAAACAATTAATATCATTTAAAATATTGTTAATAATTCTATTCAGAATAACAATTAATATCATGTAAAATATTGTTAATAATTCTTTGCAGAATAACAATTAATATCATTTAAAATATTGTTCATAATTCTATGCAGAATAACAATTAATATAATTTATAATATTGTTAATAATTCTATGGATAATAACAATTAATATTATTTAAAATATTGTCAATAATTCTATGGATAATAACAATTAATATCATTTAAAATATTGTTAATAATTCTATTCAGAATAACAATTAATATCATTTAAAATATTGTCAATAATTCTATTCAGAATAACAATTAATATCATTTTAAATATTGTTAATAATTATATTCAGAATAACAATTAATATAATTTATAATATTGTTAATAATTATGTTCAGAATAACAACTAATATCATTTAAAATATTGTTAATAAATCTATTCAGAATAACAATTAATATCATTTTAAATATTGTTAATAATTCTATGCTGAATAACAATTAATATCATTTAAAATATTGTCAATAATTCTATTCAGAATAACAATTAATATCATTTAAAATATTATTAATAATTCTATGCAGAATAACAATTAATATTATTCATAATATTGTTAATAATTCTATTCAGAATAACAATTAATATCATTTAAAATATTTTTAATAATTCTATGCAGAATAACAATTAATATTATTTAAAATATTGTTAATAATTCTATGCAGAATAACAATTAAAATTATTCATAATATTGTTAATAATTCTATTCAGAATAACAATTAATATCATTTAAAATATTGTTAATAATTCTATTCAGAATAACAATTAATATCGTTTATAATATTGTTAATAATTTTATGCAGAATAACAATTAATATCATTTCAAAATATTGTTAATAATTCTATGCAGAATAACAATCAATATCATTTAAAATATTGTAAATAATTCTATGAATAATAACAATAAATATCAGTTAAAATATTGTTAATAATTCTATGCAGAATAACAATTAATATCATTTATAATATTGTTAATAAATCTATGCAGAATAATAATTAATATCATTTAAAATATTGTTAATAATTCTATGCAGAAAAACAATTAATATCATTTATAATATTGTTAATAATTCTATGCAGAATAACAATTAATATCATTTAAAATATTGTAAATAATGCTATGCAGAATAATAATTAATATCATTTAAAATATTGTTAATAATTCTATGCAGAATAACAATTAATATCATTTAAAATATTGTTAATAATTCTATGAATAATAACAATTAATATCATTTATAATATTGTTAATAAATCTATGTATTAGAAAATTATATAACCACAAGTCACCACCATTTAATAGTTCAAATTATAATTCTGAATTGCTTTTATTTTTCTCCGCAATTAATTAATTTATGATATAACACAGTTTAGATCAAAACATGATTTTTTTTCTTGTATCCATCATACGCAATGCAAAAAATGCACTTTGCAAATAATGCATAATGAATCAAGTACAAGTCAACAAATACAAGTTTAATCTTTATATTGATGTATAACTTTTAATTCTATGTTAAAGGTAGAGACCGGCTAGATAACGTTGTAAAACCGAAAGAGCAGTAAAATAGAGACAAATTTTAGAATTCATTTGATAACAATAAGAAGTTTTTAAGTATGTTTAATTAAAGAGCGTAAATTTGTTTGTAAAATATCACCGAAATTTCCGTATAAGAAACGTTTTTCTTGCAATCAAATAAAATAACCAAGACAAAATGTGTTCAAAAATTCTATTGTAATTAAATAGTGTAAATAGGAAAAGGCTGTGAAAATAAAAATCAACTATTATTACCCAAAAAAATGTTATTCAGTCCTTTGTTTCTGTAATGTTTGATTGTTAAAACGTTTCTCGCAGATTTTCTAAATTTTCATTGTAAAAACTACCTTTGAGGAAATCTGGAAGCAATTTTATAAAGAATAAAGAATTCAGTAAAATGATTAAAAAGAAATAACTGATTCTAACATGGCATTCATTGCAATACTTTCTTTGGGAAAATATGTTCCTAAGCAAATAATTAGTTTGCAGAATTAACATTGTCATATTTTGCTGATGTCCTGGTCTGCAGTAACATCTCTTCTGGTGACATTTTACAAACAAATTTACGCTCTTCAATAGAAATTATATACCTCATAACGTTTCATCATTATAAAAGAAATCTCAAAAGTTTTTTAACATAATACTGCACTTTTGGTTCAACTACTTTACCTAGCCGGTCTCTCTCTTTAAATGCTACAGCTGGCCGTTTCAAGTCAAAACTGAACGAACAATTTAACCGATTTGATAGCTTTCTTAAAGTAAAAAGTTGAAAATTAGACCCCCCCCATCCCAACTTTAAAAATGGTTTGTTTTGAATAAAAAAATGTAAATACATTGAAGTATAGATTGCAGTTTATAACTTTGTAATGCATTATGAATATTACAATATCTACCTGATTAACCACATTAAAGTTTATTGATAAACTTTATTGAGTTACACTTACATAACATAAATTCAAAACTATTTGACTAAAATCAAAGAGTGTGTTATTACAAAGAATTGGCATTCGCTCTTATACGCCAAAAAAACTTTTTTTGAGAATTTCTTTGTAAATGCATGAATCTACTTTCTCAACATTCTGTATAAAAAAGCTCATAAAAAATGAATATATATGTATATTTATATATATAAACTTAAAATTTCAAAATTGTGAATGAAACCTATTTCCAGGCCGTTTCAAGCCAAAACTGAACGAACATATATATGGCAAATGTAATGTAATTTTTTTTCAGAAAACCCCCGTGAGTTAAAAGGAAATAAATCCACGGGTAACGCCGGGCACTTTAGCTAGTAAACTATAATTTTAAAACAGAAGTGATATTTTTGGCGAAACATTTAAATGATATAATATATTCGTTCTTAGAGAGTTTGGATTTATCTGAATCAAAAAGCAACCATAGGGTCCTATAGTCTTTCAATGTATGAAATTTATAAATAAAGGTATTAAATTTAACAAACAGGGTCCAATCAATCTGTAGTTGTAGAATAGAAACAGACTCAAACTAAGTATTATAAACCTAGTTTTTTTTAATCTGTTTGTTGAATGGTTACTGGTTAGTTTACTCGTAAACAAGAGAAATCAACATGAACTTTTTTACATAGGTTAACGTTTCTTTGCCCTATTATGTACTATTTTGGTTTTAAATTCTGAAAATACTTGTTCTACACTCTACAGGCTAGATTTGGCAACCAAATTTCCAGATGTGTCCAAACTTTTAGCATTTTTTTGCGAGCAAACGAAATGCGAAAATTAAGCGAAATGCTCACTTGCTTACTTAACGTCTATAATGAAATTTTCCATTAAGTGAACTGGTTTTTTTTGCGTTTTTTCTACAGAATTTTCTGTAATTTAAAAAATCTACTTTCCTTAATATTTTTCTTTGTATCCTTGTATCTGTATAGAAAGCTATATAACAACTAATTGGTCTCATATTGTTATCTCATTCTTAGAAAACCGAATCATGTTTTACGAGTTTTTGTTCCATCAAATATCTTTAATTTTGACACCAGCCAATGATTACGAATTAAAATTTAATTTAAAAGGTTTTTATTCATTCTTCGTTGAAAACGATCTTATACATTTTTATAAGACTATTGTTTACTTTATCATTCATGGTCACTTAATGGTAAATTTCATTATAGACGTTAAGTAAGCAAGTGAGCATTTCGCTTAATTTTCGTATTTCGTTTGCTCGCAAAAAAAAATGCTAAAATTTTGCACAGAAAAAGATAATTTCGCGAAAATAATAATGCGAAAATTTGCGAATAAGTTTGCGACATGCGACCAAAAATTTTTGCGAAATTCAAATTAAATGCATTTTGATTAGCTAGATCTTTATAACAATAACGCTTCATTATTTTGTATGTTTCGACCCGAAAAGTTTTATTTTTTTTTTATTTGTTGTTCTCTTTTGTTTGTTATCCAAGCATTGGGGACACTTTAAGAAATACCCTTAAAGCCCTTTTTCTATGTAGACTCCCGTTGCCTAATGAGATCTGGGTCACATCCGATAAAGTAACAATCAAATAAGTATTTGGAAAAAAGAAGTATAGGTTAGGGGGCCGAGCGCCGCGGCTAGGACATGCTAGGGGGCCGGGCGCTGCGGCCACATGACCAATGATAACCATGTACAAAATTGATAGGAGGGGGCGCACCGGGGGTCAAAAAAACGTTCTCTAGGAAATTACCAAAAGTCCTGATTTCTGGCATTAAAAAAAGTTCTGCGGAAAGCAAGTCATTTTGAAGTTTATAAAGTCGATCCATGACTTTTCATGACTTTTTTATTTCCTGTCACAGTATGATTTTGCTCGAAAGAACAAAAGTCTACGTCAATTGAACGCCCTCTAAAGGGGTGAATAGTTTTCACTAAAAAACTCAAATTAATTGTACTTTTTCCATTAGTTAGAAACTTGTTGGTCATCCCTCTAAAATATTTTAAACAAAGAAAAATTGTGCAAAACAAATTACAGTGTTTGATCATATTTATGCATGGTGTACTTCAGTGTTCTTTACTTTTTAATCATTTTTGTGATTTTTTTCAATGACTTTTTTCAACTTTCTTTAATATCAAGAAAAACTTCATTGTTAAAAATTAGGTTAAAACTCATTGTTAAAAATGTCTTTTGTCAACGGACTTGCGTAAATTTCGGATTTTGTTCACTGTAAACTAGACAGGAGAAGTGGTTCAATTTTATACACATTACTGGTAGGACTTTGTGACCGTGTAACTCCTCTAGTTTGGATTTTACGCACAAGTGTGAGAAATACAAAATTATCCGGTTAGAAATTAGAAATTAGAAATTCAAAACATTTTTATTAATATTATCAGCTCTATAACAAGAAGCGTTATGATTGAAAACATATAAGATTTTTGTTTAGTTTCTACAATCGACACCCTGATTTATAAAAAGAATTGATCTCGATATCCACAATTCTAAAGTGTTCATCTCTTATTTAAATCCATTTCCCAAACATGAGAGTAAAACATTTTTAACCTGTTTTTTTCGATTATCTTTATATATTGTAAATATTCTGCATTATTTATCTGTCCAACTATCTCCGCGTACTATAAACTAGTTTTTATTTGAATAACACATGCTGCTATATTAATATCAACATATATATATATATAAAGTGAAAATCTCTGTTTGTCTGTTTGTTTGTTTGTATGTCCGATCATAACTCATGATCCCTTAAACCGAGTTCTCTAAACTTTTAACTGGGTAATTTGGGAGAGCCAGGGGAATATAATTATCTTGGTTTTAAGATTTTAACTTAAATTGTCTCTGTATCTCGAAGGTACTTGCCTTTTTTAAATTATAGAATAAACTATACAACCATATATATAAAGTTGTATTTTCTGTTTGTCCGATCGTAACTCAGGAACCCCTTGACCGACTTGCCTCAAATTTTGATTATGGACCTCGGGAGAACCAGGGTAATGTTCTTAGCCGACTTTTAAAGAGAAATGTTACTAAAATCGTAATTCATGACCAAGCGTGTGTGAACGGCTGGAGTAACTATGAGTACCCTGGACAAGGCTGGATTCCCAAGCTAGTGTTTCATAATCTGAAAAGGCTTGAATATTCTTTATAAAGAGAAAAGGCCGTCGAAGGCTGACCCTGTGACGGAGTATATGGAGACTGAGGCATGGTTTTATCAAGTTATCAGACATACTTAAGCTATATGAGATCGAGATATAACCAGATACAAATCTCACTTCAATCTCAAAATTTCATAACTGAACCATTGACTAGGTATAATTATGAATATATAGGCAGTTATATGAAGGGTTACTTTTGCAAAAAAAATGCGAATTTTTTCGTATTTAACAACTTTTTTTCAAAATTTCGGAATTTTTTCGCGAGTATAAATTATGCGAGAGGAAGCAAAAACAATAAAAAATTTCATGAAAATAATATATAAAGGAATTGACTCTTTGCCACAAACTCTGATTTTCTAATCCCAATATCTTTGGAACCCAATGTCGTAAACCTTTGATTTTTCAAACTTATATTTTTTGATCTAACAAAAGTCATAGTTTGAAATTTCAAAGGTTTACGACGTTGGAATCCAAAGATATTAGGATTAGAAAATCAGAGTTTGTTGCAAAGACTCAATTCCTTTGAGGCAAATTCAAAAAAAATGTTTTGCATTAATCTGTTTCGCGAAAAAATACGAAATTTTCACGATACAAAAAATGCGAAATTTCCGCAAAACGATTTCCCCATTTCGCTGGAAACCCCAACTAAATGCCATGTAGCCACATCAATATGTTGAAAAGATTATATATATTTAAAATTATAAAGGATACGTATAGTAATATATAAAATGCATGCAGTATACAGCCAGTACAAAAGGTAAGGTCAGTCTGATTTTAAAAATCAATATTGCATGAACGATGAACATGTTTTCAATTAACAGAACTCAGTTTTTGACAAAAATTGGATTTACTTCTCTTTAATTGTAGTGTACCTTCTTATAAACCAAAAAAACAATAAGTTAAATAAATTAGATATTCAATTTCCAAAATAAGATTATTTAAATATAATAATTTGTAAAATGTAAGGTTGAAAGCTTTTTCAGAATTTGAAAGATTACTTGGAATATCAATATGAATAATTTATATAATATCTATAAATAGACAAGTTTTTAAATTACTACGTTGTTTAAAAACAAGTTTTTGTATGAAATTGATTGTAAGTTAAACATGCACTGGGAATCAAGGAAACAACAAAAAGTTTGAATCTTAAATGTTCAATAGTTAAAATTTTATATTTTCTAAAAAAAATTTTAATTTAATTTAATTCCTCCTATTATTATATTTAAGTATAACTGAGTGAATAATATTTTAATTCTCCTCAATCCCACCCACCAGCCACCAGCCACCAGCCAGCACTTCTTATCTCATTTTCATTTATTTTCTTATTCCTCTGTTCCCATTTACTCACATTCATCATTCTTTCATTCAATTGAATTTGACATATTTTATCCGGGTTATATGTGTAGTCCTCCCCCCCCCCTCCCCCTCACTTCCCGGATATTTGATGTATAGTAGAGGCCCTGAAATCTCGTGGAACAATCTGGAATATTTTTAAGATTCACGGAAAATATGGAACGTTTCATAACATTGATGAATATTCAATTCATAACACATAACACAATCTAATTATGTGGACCGACTGTGGACCATAAGCGTAATTTCAAGTGGCCTTCCATGCCATGACTGATTCACAACTGTACCCTTGAAACCTTATTTTAATCAATATTGTTGTTTTTCTAGTTTTAAAGGTGTTTGATCAAAGAGAATAGATATCATAGAGTGGAATTAAGTCAAAAAAGTGTAAAACCACCATTTTGTTGAATCAAATATTAACTTTAATTCATCTAGCTATTAAATGCGTCTAATATTAATTCAACAATTTTAAAAAGAAGAAATATTTACCTCATTTGTCCAGGGACCTCGCTGTATTATTGTGATGCACTGCTGTTGACCATAAATCTACCTTCTAACCCCCCCCCACCCCATGTTGTCGTCTTTACCTAGTTCCAAACCAAATAAATACTTCGGCAATTTTTTATGTATAATAGTAGTGAATAATCCAATCCACAAATAACTTTGCAATCCATAGTGAATTCCACTTAAACAACTGGGTTTACATTTTCATAAGTATTTACAAATTTAAACCATTCCATCAAACCCTCCGATTCTTAGTCATCCCGACACAGCTAAATAGTAAGATATCTAATTAAACATTCAATAACATTTATAAATTGACATTTATTTTAACTATACCTACATTTTATTGCAGGTTTGAAATATATCCATTTTCGTAAATATTTGCAACTTTAGTGTCCAATTTAAGGAGCTTGGTTAACAAGTCAATAAGTCAACTAAACAATGAGTCAACAAGCCAATGAGCCAATTAAACAATGAGTCAACTGTCAATAAGTCAACCTAGCCACCGACAACCCCCTTAAGTTTCAACATTTCAAATGATATGATCCCAAACAGCTAGGATGGACGTTGTTAAATCTCTCCAACAGGAATATATCCATGGAGTAATCAAATCTACCAACACCGAGACCCCTCTCTAGGAACCTCAGAAAACATGCACCAGAAATTCACCCTGCCTACAACAGGGATGTAAGATCTGCAGCAAACCAATCAACCATGTCTGCAACCCGGATGTAACCCTGAGCAGTATCAATCTCCCGACTACTGCTGCCTGACCTCAACCACCAGATAACCACCCCATTCTGCTCCTCACTGTGGCTTAAAAACTCGCTATTTAGGAGAATAACATCACGGATGGATCACATCAACCATCCTAACCATGTATGCAAACTTGGAATTTTTCCTTTATGACTGCCCTGACCTCCATAAAGCCTAACAGACATGCCAGAACATCTTCAACTCCCGCTCTCAATCACCAGTTAATCACCCCATCCTGCTCCTTTCTCCTGCTCTGCGACTTTCCAACATGCTTTTCATTTATACATCCTTAACATGAAATTCAATCTAGACCTTTTCCTTTATGACTGCTACAACCTCCATGAAACCCAAGAGATCCCCATGGAACTCCTCTACTCCCTCTGCAGCTCACATACTCCCGTCTTTTACTGGGATTTCCACGACCTACTGGGATTTCCACGACCTACTGGAATTTCTACAGAACTCAATACCTTCTGGCTACTACAACACCTGTGCAAAAATTGCTCCTGTCAAGACCTTAATACAAGATTTCCTACTGACCTACAACTTGTTGATCCCACTGTCCCACATCAACTGTAGATCCTTCACCTAAACCAGATCCTTCAACCAAACCAGATCTGTTAACTGAACCAGATCTTTCAACCAAATCTGATCCTCCAACCAAATCAAATCCATCTACCAAACCAAATCCTTAAACCTAACCGGATCCTTCCACCAAATCATCCAATCCAACCTGACCCTTCAACCAAACCAGATCCTCCAACCGAACCAGACATGTCAACTGTACTTAAACCAAATCTTTCAACCAAACCAAATTCTTCTACTGCATCTGATCCTCTAATTGAACCAGATCTTCTTACCTTTCCAGGTTCTTCAACTGAACCAGACTCTTCAACCAAACCAGATCCGTCTACTAAACCACATCCTTCAACCAACCAAATCCTCAGATCAAACCAGATCATTCTACCAATTCAGATCCTTTAACAAAACCAAATCCATTAACCAAACCAGATCCTTCAATCTAATCAGATCCTTCAACCAAACCAGATCCTTCTACAAAACCAGATCCTTCAACCAAACCAGATCCTTCAACCAAACCAGTTCCTTCAACCGCACCTGATCCTTCAATTAAACCAGACCATTCAACAAAACCAGATTCTTCAATTGATCCAGAACCTTAAACTAAACCAGAACCTCCAACCAATCCAGATCCTTCAACCAAACCTGATCCTTCAACCACACCTGATCTTTCAATTAATCCAGACCTTGTAACTGAACCAGATCCTTCAACAAAACCAAATCCTACAACCGATCCAGATCCTTTAAACAAACCAGATCCTTCAATCTAACCATATCCGCCCAAAGAATCTGTTCTTTTAACCAAACCTGATCCTTCAACCAAACCAGACCCTCCAACAAAACCAGACCCTTCAGTGTTTGTATAAAATGCCTTCTTTTTGAGCGAAAATTTTATGTTTTTTTAAAAAGAAAATGGTATTGAAGGTTTTAAAAGCTAGTTTTTGTACATTTTCTTTACACTTTTCAGATTATTAAATGCCTTTTTTTCGAAATTAGAAAATGTAAATACTTTCAAACTAGAGGTTTTTGCAGTA
>NW_019396048.1:130750-218680 GCF_000591075.1 Eurytemora carolleeae
ATTTTGGATTTTGAAATCTCACTACCGCCAATACCACAGTTTGAAAATAAAAGTTAAAATTTTTTATTCTCATTTTGGATTTGCAAATCTCACTTTTTATTTTTTTCATGAATCTCACTACCTTAGAACTTGACACTATATACTTTTATTTTATAAAACTGGGGCATTTTATACCTACAGGACCCTTCAACCAAGCCTGATCTTTCAACTGACCCAGATCCTTAGAACTCCTTACAAGTTAGAACCCTGGAACACCCTGAAACACCCTGGAACATTCTGTCACATCCTGGAACACATTGGACAATCTTTGAAATACCCAAGAATCCCTTAGAACAACTTGGAACACTTGAAACCACTCTGGACCACCTTGCAACACCCTGGTACACCCCTGAATCACCCTGAAACACATGAAATACACTGAATCACCCTGGATCATCCTGGAACACCCTGGATCACCCTGGAACACATGAAACACCCTGGATCACCCTGGATCACCCTGGACAACATAAAACATCCTGGATCACCCTGGAGCACCCTGGATCACCCTGGAACACATGAAACACCATGGATCACCCTGGACAACATAAAACATCCTGGATCACCCGGGAGCACCCTGGATCACTCTGGAACACATGAAACACCCTTGATCACCCTGGAACACATGAAACATCCTGGATCACCCTGGAACACATGAAACACCCTGGATCACCCTGGAACACATGAAACACCCTAGATCACCATGGAGCACCCTGGATCACCCTGGAACACTCTGAAACACCCTGGGACCTTGGAAAGCAAGAAACACCCTGGATCACCTTGGAACACCCTGAGTCATCCTAAGCTCAGGAAACTAACTACAGCATGAAGCATTTTAAATTTCATAATTTAACGAAGAGGAATCCTCATATTTGTGTTATGCCAGGGACCATGATTTTCTGTCAATTAAGGAAATTGTCAATTGTAAATATTGTTAGTTATCAACCGACTCTTCTAAGAATAAGATCCGTACATATACTTATATATTGTTGTTTAAAGAGGTATGTATACTATAATGTGCTTATATGTACAGTTCTCAAAACATAACTTGTATGGTAGAAATGTTGATGTGAAATATCCTAGGATGAATATACTCCTGGTGCACCTACTGCTACTGGTTGGAGGGTGCCTGAGCAAACCCTCTACTGAAACATGGTTTCAAAAATCCTTTAACAATATGCAATCCGTACAGTCTAATTTAGGTAAAGAAAATAGAGTGGAAATGGCTTTTAAAAGGCGTAAAATCATCAATCAAAATAAATCAGTCTTAAAAACAAAACAAAAAATATGTATCCGACGTTTTTTATGCTTACTATTTTTATTAATTCTAAACCACATTTCAGGACAACAGTTTGATGAATCATTTAAAAAAGCCTCTTCACAGCTTAACAAGGCCATGGAAAACTTTCATGCAAGGTAACAAAATAGCTTGAGCTAATTAAACGTTTGTCAGTGATTAAAACGTTTGTATAAAGTGACTAAACTGATATTAACATTGGAT
This sequence comes from Eurytemora carolleeae, assembly GCF_000591075.1. Taxonomy (NCBI): domain Eukaryota; kingdom Metazoa; phylum Arthropoda; class Copepoda; order Calanoida; family Temoridae; genus Eurytemora; species Eurytemora carolleeae. The sequence goes on from NW_019396048.1 coordinate 132,288, forward strand.
TAATTTGAAGCAGAAGAAAATAATCCATAAAAACAGCTAACCAATATTTTTGTTATCTCAATTTTTTCCTGATTCGCCGGCATTTTGACAGTAGACAAAGCTCTCTTTGGTTGACCTTCAATGACAACCAAAAGAATTTAACAAATCCGTCGAAACAAAAAAGATGCGGATTAGTGGTTTGTGTTAGGATTAACAATGTAAAAGTTCCAACGTTAATCTATCAAATTTCTTTTACATAACTTTCTCAACTTTAAACTAGCATAAGCCAGAGAGAAACAACAAGTACAATAAAGCCATTTTTAGATAATTTTGTACTTTATGTACTAGATATGGTGGTCCAGCAGACGCTAAAATGCGAGAATTATCCGCTAGATGGAGTTCAGATCTAGAAGGTATGTCTGAGAGTATGATCGAGGGTGCTGAAGAATTCTCTGATATGTTCCATGAAAAAACAGCTGATATCTCAAACATGATGAACACTGGTGCTGAAGATATTTCGCAGATTTTCAATGAAAATGCTGGAAGATTTTCCTCCATACTTGATGATACATTTCAAGGAATTGGTAAGTGCACTCTAAATTTAAAAGTCGTAATTGAACGATAAAAGTCGCCTAATCGGATAAAAAAGTTGGATGCCATGCACCCGATTAGGCGACCAAAAATCTCTCATATTCAACAAAAAAACTCGCTTATTTTCAACAGCAAAATTGTTCATGTTTAGCAAAAATAATCAGTTCTTTAAACAAAATGTTTATTTTTTTTCCCGTGTACATACATTACATAATGAATTGTACAGTATGTTGTTTAATTTCTCAAACATGTAAACTTTTATGCTTTACAGAAGGAGTTTAAAATTTTCTGCAAGGCATGTAATGTATACTAACATTTCTCAGGTTACAGTGATCCCACCATAGCTTTAGTAGAAGTTACTATTTCCATTTACTGTTAGCGCGATTAAAGGATTCATAACTCTGATTGGATAATAGAAAGAAAGATAGATGTTACCGCCAAACTATTTCTATTGGTTCAGAATAGACAACAAACACATCATCACTGAAGCCTGATTGGATCAGGCGCTAATGGACTCAGCATACTGGAGTGATCAGTCAAAGGTTGAAAGGGTACCGTTGTGAATTTGGACGCCCCTCTTTAAATGGAAGGTTCTTTCTAATTAGGCTTGCAGCTCCCTTTAATTGTAGGAAGGTTTGGAGATGATTCACTACAGCAGACAAGTGAAATATTTGGAGGAATGCCAAGAATAGACTCAAATATATTTGGAATATTCAACAGAATTAGACCGTAAGCAATCCCAATGTTAATATATAATATTTATCGTATTTATGTACAGGGTTACCCACAAAGGATGAGACTTCAGAGACGACTGTACAACATGTATATTGCCGAATCATTAAACAAGCCATACAAATGTTCAAGGCAGATGACTTAATTTGACCGTGGATTCATCATATTTAAATAGTTTGCGGTCGTCTTTACAGTCATGCCCTTTATGGGTAACCCTGTAGGCTGTATGTCACACTTTTGGGCAAACAATCTGCATCTTCCAATCTTCCAATCTCGATGTGCGTCATCTCAATGTGCGTCCTCTCAATATGCGTCCTCTCAATGTGCGTCATCTCAATGTGCATCCTCTCAATATGCGTCCTCTCAATGTGCGTCATCTCAATGTGCATCCTCTCAATATGCGTCCTCTCAATGTGCGTCATCTCAATGTGCATCCTCTCAATGTGCGTCCTCTCAATGTGCGTCCTCTCAATGTGCATTCTCAATCTACTGTCCTCAATGTGCATTCTCAATTTGTGTCCTCAATTTTCGTCATCAATGTGCATTTTAATTTTACATTCTCAATGTGCTTCTGCAATGTGCCTTCTCAATGTGCATTCTCAATGTTTCCAATGTGCATTCTCAATGTTTCCAATGTGCATTCTCAATGTGCGTCCTCCATGTGCATTCTCTAAGTGCGATTTCAATGTGCATTCTCAATGTTTCCAATGTGCATTCTCAATGTGCGTCCTCAATGTGCATTCTCTAAGTGCGTTCTCAATGTGCATTCTCAATGTGTATTCTCAATGTGCATTCTCAATGTGTGTTCTAAATGTGCATTCTAAATGTGCATCCTCAATGTGCATTCTCTAAGTGCGTTCTCAATGTGCATTCTCAATGTGTATTCTCAATGTGCATTCTCAATGTGCGTCCTCAATGTGCATTCTCAATGTGTGTTCTAAATGTGCATTCTAAATGTGCGTCCTCAATGTGCGTTCTAAATTTACCATTCTCTAAGTGCGTTCTCAATGTGCATTCTCAATGTGTATTCTCAATGTGCATTCTCAATGTGCGTCCTCAATGTGCATTCTCAATGTGTGTTCTAAATGTGCATTCTAAATGTGCGTCCTCAATGTGCGTTCTAAATTTACCGTCCTCAATGTGCATTCTCAATGTACCGTCCTCAATTTGCATTCTTAATGTGCGTCCTCAATTTGCGTCCAAATTATTTGTGCATCCTTGTATAGTACTCTGCAGTGACTACTGTATGCAAATATTAATGCTAGGTCCTGGTGGGAGGGAGAAAATGTTTGCGTTGAAAGAGAGGTAATTTTTAGATAAGATCAAATTCAAAACAAGTTTTTAAGTTGATGCATTTAAATTATGTTTTATTGCAAACTATTACTGAACTATTGCGTAATTGCGTAAATGGAAATACGGCTTTATGCAACTGATTGGCGAGTTAAGATTTTAAAAAATAACGTTCAACTTGTGTTGTTCATCGTTTTGGTTTTTCTGTTGCTTTTTGATAAACTTTAAAATATCTTCATACAAATACATACATTTTCTGTCAAACTTTTAGAAAAAAAAATTAAAACGTTAGCCGTTTTTACACTTTGCCAAAAAAAAACCACCAAACATAGAATAGAACATTCCTTAGATTCATCCAGGTTCCCAAATCAAAATTTGAGGCAAATCGGTTCGGATTTATGATTGGACATACAAACAACCAAATATTTGGCAAATAGAGATTACTATTTTATAAATATAGATGATGTTAAAATAAATCTTTTTTTCTGGAATCTTAAATAGAAAATCTAACAAATTTATTTTACAAACAAGGATTGGAGGATATTGATGTAAACTACAGTTATACTAGAACTAATGTATATTGTCTAGGTTATGTCAGGTCTAGGATTTGAGGGTATTGATGTAAACTACAGTTAAACTAGAACTAATGTATATTGTCTAGGTTATGTCAGGTCAAGGATTGGAGGGTATTGATGCAAACTACAGTCATATTAGAACTAATGAATATTGTCTAGGTTATGGCAGGTCAAGGATTGGAGGGAATTGATGGTAAACTACAGTTATACTAGAACTAATGTATATTGTCTAGGTTAAGGCAGGTCAAGGATTGGATGGTATTGACGTAAACTATAGTTATACTAGAACTATTGTATATTGTCTAGTTTATGTCAGGTCAAGGATTGGAGGGTATTGATGTAAACTAGTTATACTAGAACTAATGTATATTGTCTAGGTTATGTCAGGTCAAGGATTGGAGGGTATTGATGTAAATTACAGTTATACTAGAACTAATGTATATTGTCTAGGTTATGTCAGGTCAAGGATTGGAGGGTATTGATGTAAACTACAGTCCTGGCACGAATATACAATTACAGGTTAAATATAAATCTAGTACATGAATCTTCAGAGCTGATAGTTTGTTTGTAGGAAAGTTGTTGCGTTTTCCTTCCAAATAATATTAGCATCGCCATGTAAATACTGTAATTATGAACTCTTATCTGTTTGTATTTAATCTATTTAATCCTTATTTGCCGTTTGATACGAAAATGTGTTTTTACATTTTATTTGTTGTCTAGACAACAAATAAAAGCACAGATCAGGTTTTCACTTTCATGCATTTCACTCCGTATTGTTGTTATAAATTCACTGAGGTTTGGTTTGGATAAGACCGAGGCCAAGTGTGCAGTGTGGTATCAAAATCATTAATTCATAACTAGGCATTGAGATAAGTCTGTCACGCCAAAATAAATAGTTGCTAAGGATTAGAAAACAGTAATTAGTTTCTTTATTCTTTAGATTTCTAAATGTGAGGATAGGGAAGGCTTTCATCAATGTAGTCAATCCATTCTAGAAGATGGAGAACTCAAAACAATCAAAACAACATTTAGGTATTCTACAAGGAAATCGGAAAAACCCCGTACATATTTAACTAGTTACATTGTTCTATTAAAGCTAGGCTGCAAGTTTCCTTACATTTTTCTGTTGCAGCTAGCCTGCCAGTTTTCCATAAAATGTTCAGCTAGCCTGCCAGTGTCCCATAAAATGTTCAGCTAGCCTGCCAGTGTCCCATAAAATGTTCAGCTAGCCTGCCATGTGTCCTATAAATTGTTCAGCAAGCCTGCCAGTGTCCCAAAAAATGTTCAGCTAGCCTGCCAGTTTTTTTAAGCTAGTGCGCTTTTTCATACTTTAATTACCTTAAACCGTTTTTTTTTTTTAATATGATCAGTTTATTCTATTGCTTTGGAGCTGTTATACATCTATCTGTGTCCTATGAAGTCTGTAATTCGCAATATACAGGGATAAACAGTAAACTCTAGAATAGACAGACGCCATTAAAACAATACTAAAGTTCATTTGATGCTGATGAATGCAAGTTATTTAATCACTAATTTAATGAAATGGTTCTGCTTACACTGCACAAACGCTAATCCTTATGTTCATATGACTATTTAAAGTCATAACTTGCGCCTTAAGTTTTAAATTCAATTTCCTATTCCAGAGTTTTCTGGTTTATAGCTGTATGTAGTGTATTCTGGTATTTCTATTTTATTTTAGAAACCAGTTTCTGAAAACTAAATTATAAAATTAATTGATTGGATCAATTAAGAGAATTATCCGAACTAATGAATGAAAATATACTTTATCAGAGACATAGTTTGAAATGTATGGAAAACACTGAATAGTACAATTGAAAAAATAATTGACTTATTATTCAATTTCTTTCTTTTAAATTTGTCAATTTGAATGTTTGGGATATCTTATAATTGAGAATAGGGTTTCCATTTTTCCGAAAAAAATTTCCACTTTGGAAATGGAAGGATCCGGAAATTTGTTGCGTAAACCAGAATTCCGGAATTACAGAACGCTCCGTAATTCCGGAACACCGTTCCGGAAATTTCCGACTTATGAAAAAAAATCGTTCCGGAAAATAATGAAAACGGAAAAAAATTCCGGATCATTTCCGTGCGCAAACTGTAACCCGGAATTCTGATGGAAACCCTAATTGAGAGTCTACAGTTTTGGGTTTTTACAGCATAGAAGAGCAAAACATGATCGAACATTGAATCCATCAAAAATCCCATTGAGACATTAAGATTTTCGGAAGATAAAAAGTACAGTCTAAATATAAATGATAAACTTTTAAAAGTTTTAAAAATGGCAGAACTAATTTGATTCAGTTTTAAAAGTTTTTTATAAGATTTATTTAAAGATTCGAGTTTCAGAAAAACTCTTCTTAAGAAGATGCCTAAATTAACAAAGGAGAAATTATCACTGTATTTATTTTCAATGTCTAAATTAAATTAAACATATGTTTTCAATCATTGAAGTTATTGAGAGGATAAAAGTTTAGAATTTCTTAATTTATTTTTTTTACAAAAAATAAGTAGATTTAAAGCTAGAAAAGGTCATAAAGTCGTAACAGCAAGGTCACATTTTAACTTTCTCCTTCTAGTTCAGTGTGCTCTGCAATGAGATTTAGAATAGTACAGTCGTCGTCGCACATATCAATACAATGAAGACGACAGTCGATTTTAATTTAAATATATATCAAGCTTTTAAACAGATGAATACACAGACACATTGAAACAAAGAGAAGCTGTCAACTAAAAAAGCTTCTCTTTAATAACTTGTAAACTTGCAATAGGGAAAAAAACTTGTAAACAATCAAAACTTAGATAAAAAAGTTGCTATCATTGTATTGAAATGATACCACTGTATCGACACCAATTTCCCCATAGATTAATACAGATAGAACACTATAATTATGCGTTTGCTTTCTCTCAGTCTTGTCATTCAACGCGTAACTTCTTTGAGCCTCTGCCTCATGGTAATTGTGAACTAAAAAATCCTAAATCTTGAAAAGACAAAATTTATCCTGCTCAATCTGTATTGATACTAATCTATGAATTCCCCTTTCCTATTCAGAAAGTATAGAATTCGAATATCCCCTGAATTGTATTCTCTTGTTTCAGTTGCTGCCACGGATTCAAGCTGACAGACAACAATCTTTGTGAGGAATTTGATATCAGGTCAGAGTTAAAATAAAATAGAGATTTCAAATAATTAAAGACAGAAGTCTTGCCACAATTCTAATCCCTATATTTTGAAAGCCAATGTCGTTATAGAACTTTGAATTCGGTTAGATCTAATAATTTGAAATATGAAAAGTCTATACCACACTCGAGATATTTTACTGCTAATCAGCTTTAATCAGCTAATCAGCTGGGTTAAGTAGGTCTATAGTCGTACCGGCACCACATGCTATGTTCTTACAAAAGGTTTTTGACTGCCATTTAAATATAATACCCGGCCATTCAGTGGTTACGTTTTACAATTTATTAAGAAATAATCTAATTTTAACCTTAAAGTATCTTAAAGCACTAGGCTTTTCTATTTCAATTGTGAACATGTTCTCTTTGCATACATTGTGAAACAAAAACAAAAATTTCGCGGATTTTCAAAATTTCAAAAATCGAATTTTGTTAGTAGCAATTTTTTGAAAATTCGATCATCGACAAACCTTCCCTGGGGTCACGCGAGGTCCCACATAAAATTTGGGCCGGATCGGTTCAGCTGTTTTGACGTTTATTGGATACAAACCAAACAAACACCCAGACAAGCAAAGTATATATTTAGATTAATGTAGTTCCTTGACAGAGAGAAAATTTAAAAATTTTCTGATATTTTTGTAAAACTGCAGATTTTTCATAAAATTTGGATAATTTGGCTTTTATGTTTTTATATTTTGGTGTGCTATTTTTTTTGTAATGATCCCACACATGTGAGGTTGAGGTATCATGAGAGGTCCCAGAAAAATTTTTGCTCACCATTTGTCTCGACATTTAAAGTAAAATAAGATAAAATAAGATAAAGTTTATTGCTAAAATACATGTATCTGTGTACAGAACGAGTTTACAATTACAAATAGATGATTATATTAACAAGTATAAAGCAACTAGGTGGAAAAAAGCTCTTGGCTGTTTTGATTATTTTTTCCACCTAATTTTAATAATAATAACAAAACATTTCAATATGAATATTTCTTCTAGGCCTACTGAGGAAACAATTGCAGATCTTGAAGGAACTGATTTCTTAGCTTTAATCAGGTAAACAAGCAATACAAGTTTTTAATAATCTATACAATAAATTTTGATCATTTATATATTGCTGCAACTGGCAAAACGGCTGAACCAAATTGACTGATTTTTTTTTGGGGGGGGGTCATGGTGGGGGTGACGAGGGCTAAAAATATGAAAATTTTCAAAATTCCACGGGCAACCCCGGACAGCGACTCAAATTATAAAATGTTAAGTGAAGTATTTTAAAATCCATTTTTTTAAGCACAAAAACTTAGAAACTGTATTTTCAATAATTTTGGCATAAGTTTATAAGGTTTATCATTATCTTTTAACATTTGCCATTGAATTTTTGAAATTTTGAAATTAAGAATGACAATTTGCTTGTTTACAGTGAAGAGAATCTTTTAAAAGAGCTGGATAATTCAACAATATTCATGCCTAACAATCAGGCAATTCATGCTTTCAAAACAGGTATTCATGCGTTCAAAACAGTTATTAATGCGTTCAAAACAGGTATTGTTGCATTCAAAACAGCTGTATTCATGCATTTAAAACAGGTATTAAGGCATTCAAAACAGATATTCAGGAATTTAAAACAGGTATTTACGCATTCAAAGCAGGTATTGATGCATTTTAAACAGGTTTTCATGCATTTATAACGGTAATAGTACAAACATCGGACCCACAAACGTCGTATGGTACAAAGGTTGGACAGTACAAACGTCGGACTTACAAACTTCGAACTAGTACAAACGTCGGACTGGGACAAACGTCGGACCAGTACAAACTTCGGACTAACAAACGTCGGACTGGTACAAATGTCGGACTGGGACTAATGTCGGACTATAGTAACAAACGTTGAACCAGTACAAATGTCGGACGGGTACATTTATAAGGAAAACCGTCGGGCTTTGGTTGAGTTTGAAAGAAAGACAACTATGAAAAGAAATAAATTAAAAATCACTCACTTACTGGGATAAAAATAAAAGATAACTGAATAAAGTCTCAACCTTTTTTAACGGATTATGATTCCTATATTCTTGCAACCCGATGTTGTATAACTTTTGATATTTAAGCCGTCGAAAAGATGTAGGGTTAGGAAAATTTTATTTTGTGGAAAAAACTGTCTTTAAAGCTTTGTTAATTTTAGAACTTGCAAAGATGGAGATACATGGAGGGAATGAAGAAGTTGTCTACAACATTGACGACGGTCTTCTACAGTACAGGTACATTTCATCAGGGGGCCTTAAAGGGACTGTACAGTAGTGGTACATTTCATCAGGGGGACCTTAAAGGGACTGTACAGTACAGGTACATTTCATCAGGGGGGCCTTAAAGGCACTGTACAGTACAGGTACATTTCATCAGGGGGACCTTAAAGGGACTGTACAGTACAGGTACATTTCATCAGGGGGGCCTTAAAGGGACTGTACAGTAGTGGTACATTTCATCAGGGGGACCTTAAAGGGACTGTACAGTACAGGTACATTTCATCTGAGGGACTTTAAGGGGACTGTACAGTACAGGTACATTTCATTAGAGGGACCTTAAAGGGACTGTACAGTACAGGTACATTTCATCTGAGGGACTTTAAGGGGACTGTACAGTACAGGTACATTTCTCCAGGAGACCTTAAAGAGACTTTACAGTACGGGTACATAGCATCAGGGGGACTTCAAAGCTGGACTGTTGATCCAACTTCAAGTTGTTCTTTATTTCAAGAGATAAATTCCCAATTTTCCTGATATATCCTTTTTTAAACAATTTAATATATTTTTAATTTTGAATTTTATAAATTGGGTACAGTTAATACAGAAAAATTCTAGTTTCAAGTTTGATTATTTTTGTCATCAAAAGTAAAATAAAGTCATTTAATATGTAAGGATGAACTCCTGATGATGCCAAAGTTTTTGGTGAAATATATTGAGAAGAAAATTATGTAATTTTAGTAATAGAGAGTAGGGTTGGGATTTGTTTAAAAACGATCTAAAGTTAAAAGGGCTTGTATCTCTTAGTCTATTTAAAGGGATTGTATCTCTTAGTCTATTTAAAGGGATTGTATCTCTTAGTCTATTTAAAGGGATTGTATCTCTTAGTCTATTTAAAGGGATCGTATGCCTAATTTAAATTGACCCTTCCAGTAAGAAAAAAATACGTTTACATTTCAAATAATTTCCTATATATACTCATTTTTAAATAAAATTTTGCAGGGTTTTGCTACAAATCCTTTGTTGCTATATTTCAGCTAACTTATTGTAAATATCATTGATTGATTTTTGATTAGTTTATTTCACTGTGTTCGAAATGTCAGTATATCAAATTTTTTTTTGACACACTGCACACTAGATTACTTTGAAACAGACTGTTTATGAAATTAAAAAATGAAAATTAAGAATTATTTCATTAAACTTAATAAAAAAAAATTCATTTAAGTATCTACACCAAATTATATTACTTTATACTTGTGTGTGAAAATAAATCTTAGTAATAATAATAATAATTTTATCTAATTAGAAAAAGAAGAAGTGCAGATATTATTATACATGAGGAGATGAAACTTAAACAAATTCTGCTCAGTCATATCTCACCGACCATTAACAATCTAAAGGTAACAAAAAAGAGATTAAGCCTGATTTAAATATGATGAAATATTCAACACCACCTGTAGTAAACTCCTAACTAGTTAGTTCCTAAAAGTTTAAGGTTTTCGCATTTTTTTTTGTTCTGAGACTTGATATAGTTGTCGTCGTATATATCAATACAATGAAGACGACTATCGATTTCAATTTTTATTTCTACAGTATGGATACACATGAACTTGGAAACTAAGAGAAAAACTGGCAATTACCAGTTTCTCTTTGTTTACATGTAATTTGTAATTTGGAAAAAGTTTAAATTGAAAAGTCGTCTTCGTTGCATTGATAAAAGCGCCGACAGCTGTATAGGAAAAGTGGCGAGACAATATTCTAAATGCTTTTATTTAAAAATACTCAAAAAAGTTAGACATTATAATTTCAGTAATTAATTTTCAATCACCATTTGTTCAATACAATTACAACAATTAGCTTTGAGTTAGTTTATCATAATTTTTATTATTCTGAGCCTTTTGTAAATATTGTCTACTTAAAAAATAAATGGCTAAACTCACTTTTTTAAAAAAGGGCCGTGCTACATCTGTTAAAACATTGTTATATAACGTCAGCCTGTCTGACGCTGAACTTGACATTGAAATCTTGTAATTTTTTGTGATTGCTGATTGCAAAATTGTTCAAACCTTGAGTTTTGTATGCAACACAGCGTAACAGCTAGAATGCAGTAAATGCACTTATTATATACTAGTTTCTTCATTTGCAATAAGGATAAAACGTTGTAATTAACAGAATATTGTGGGGGGGAGGTTGCAATTATTTTGCAATAATTAAACGAGTGTTTAGCACAGAAGTAGAAAGGAAAGTCTCAAGAAAATGAAAAAATAGATTTAATGAAACTGAGATCGTACTTTTTATTTAAAGTATCGATAATTTTGAACGCTTGATCTCGATATTCAATATGGACACTTTAAATTTGAGGATCAGGCATTTGTCTCCATCTAATAAAATGTTTACCGATATCAAGGGTTCAAGATTAACGATATTCACACAAAAGTTCCGATCAAATTTTCCTTTACGGCTTGTTTAAGAAAATGTGGCTAAAACTAACAAATGAAATGAGTCTTTGGCAAAAACTCAAATTTTTTAAGCCTCATATCTTTGCAAGCCGATGTTGTAATCATTTGATATTTCTAAAGCTAAAATTATTTCATAGTTTAAAATAGTCTACAACATTGGATTGCAAAGATATAGGGATTAGAAAATTAGAGATTGTGACAGAAACTCAATTTCTTTTTTTATGAAATGCACAATTCAGGCTTATAGTCAAAAAGTTTTACATTTAAAAATTAATTTGATAATACGTTTTTTAATTTGCTTTGTGTTGCATTTACTATTATAAAGTGCTTAATTACATTTAATATAAAGTGCATTGTACAGAGTGCATAATTACATTTAATGTAAAGTGCATTGTATAGAGTGCATAATTACATTTAATTCAAAAGTTTTATTGAAAAGGATCAAAATATGAATTTGTTTTCTTTTGGATTAGTTTTGTTGTAATCTGGAACGGATTAGGAATACCTTAGAATTTACGTATATATATATATATATAGAAAATGCAGCCAGCGCTCTATATAATGAATCAAAGCAAACGGGAACAGGCAGTGCACAAAGAACCTTAATAGTAGAAAGACTTATACATAGATATAATCTTCTACCTTAGGTAAGTGCAGCTCCCAAGTTACATTGATTCATAATTCAGACTATTAACATAATATAGCCTGATAAATACAGTCAACTATCAATAGCTAGTTATAGATATCTATATTTATACATACAAGCAAGGATACATATAATTCGGCATAGCTAAACTAAATACATAGCTCCGCAGAATTAATAGCTCCGCAGAGTTAATAGCTCCACAAAGCTAGCAGCTCCGCAACATTAATAGTTCAGCAGAGTTGATAGCTCCGCAAAGTTAATAGCTCCGCAAAGCTAAATAAGGAAGCCCCATAACGCTAGGCAAGACCAATAGCTTAGTGAAAGTTATATATATATATATAACCAATCTTGGATAGTTCCTAATTGTACTAATAGCTAAGTAACAAATATACCATAAAGTTATTAAAGCTTTCTTATAGGTGAAGATGTCTAGATTCTTCAAGTACATCGAACATTGTCCAAACGTGGCTGGACCCCTTCCGGATGATGTAACGGAAGGAGACAGTGACGGCGAATTAGAGTTAGAGACACTGTTCATCTCTGATAGCTCTACTGAGATAGTGACTGCATCCATAGAGATAGTCACAGTTCCACCCTCAGACGATGAAACTGAGGAATTGGAAACAGGTGTTCCCGCCCTCACTGCTGCAGAGGTGTCCGAGAGCTCCGGAGATGAGGGAGAGTATGGAGCAGATGATGAGAGAGATGAACTGGATGGAATAGGAGCAGAGGAGAGGAAGTCCCAGCAGGGGGATGATGAAGAGGTTCCTAACCTGGAAGATGTCGGAGAAGAAGAAGACAAGTTCACCAAGATGTGGAGAGCACTGGGCCTGCAACCAGACAAGGGACAGGTGGACTTGGTGAAGGAGAATAGGCAGAAGGTGCGGGGCCGGATTGATGCTATATGGCAGGAGTTACGCCTAGTAATAATAGAAGCATTTGAGAACAATGGTGGAATGCTCTACAGCGAGGAGGAGCATCATCTCAAACAGGAATTGGCGCTTGTCCCCAATATGTCTCTCATCTTGGAGCAGCGGCTGGAGCTGTTACAACTCTTAGCCATGGAAGTCGAGTTCAGTCCAGAATATTAATATCCTAAATATATAATATGGAATCAGTAAACTTAGATTAATAAATATGAACTAAGAGAGTCAATTATTGCCTTTTAAATTCTGCTGTCGACCGAATAAAACTCGGGGTTTACAACAGTTTTCATACGTGAATCGTAAAATGAATTAGTTCTGTAGGTTTTGGAGTAATTTCCTGCATTCTATAAACATCATTTCTTTTTCTTACTTATCTTAAATTCCTTAATTTCCAACATTATATCAGCTACTTTGTAGAAAATCGAATCTTGTGATCAAAGTTCACGAATGGTCCGTGTTTGTATAAAAGCCTTTTTGGTTAAAAATTCTTATATATTACGTAATTGACACACACATATCATGTCCCTATTTTCATTAAAATTTTGACACACAGTTTAAAATTCTGAATTTTAAATCAATCATATCCCTTTTTTAAAGCTTTATGACTAACAACGATGATATTTGTTGATATTATTGATTTGGTACATAAGCAGATGTTGCTTGATAAAACCATTCTATTTGTAATTGACATGTAATTGTTGAATTAAGCAAATTTTGCTAATTTATTTTTTTACATACACTTTATTTTTGCCAAAAAAAGCTTTCTATATCTATTGGAATGATCCAGACTCTTGATTTTGAAAAGCAAGTTATTCAGCGGTCTTAAGCGAACGTTTTATATGTATCAAATGAATTCTATTTTTTATTCTGTAATACTTTTCTCTCAGTTCAATTACTAGAGATGTCAACGTTTTGATTTTTCTAGATTTTAGCTTTCGTTACGATAGTGTTCATCAAAAGTATTAACGTTTGAAACGTTACGTTGCACATTATGAAATTTGATGGCATAGAGCAACGTTACGTAATGAATTTTCTGCACTTGAATACCTTATACAACGTTAAGCTTTAGTAAATGTTATTGAAACAGTAAGCTCCGTTACGCTTTTGCATTTGATGGTTTAAAAAACTTTCCCAACGTTGCGTTAATGCTTATGTAATATAACCACAATTTTTTAACGTTCCACTTTCATGCAAGGTAAATATTTTCAGAGACCTTACGTTACACTTTCACTTGGTTTACGATCTAAAAGATGACAAACGTTTTGCTTTGATAAAACGTCATTGGGGCATAGTTCTGTACGTTACAATGCATTTCAGTGCAATGAATATTTTTTGTTACGTTACGTTTTATCTTAACTTTTCCAATATAAACTCTTTTAATTACGTTCAGAAATTTTACTTAAATGCACCTTTTCTTACGTTACGATTTATCGAAACGTTATTGTGAACACTTTTTTGTTACACTTTTTTACAACTGACAATCAAAACTGTTTATTCGTTTCGTTTCTAAGAAAGATTAGAAAAAATGTTCTATACGTTGCGTTGTATTAAAATGTTAAAGCCTTAATGTTTCTAACGTTACACTTTATTAAATTAATATTGTTTCTAAATGAAAGCATTGAAAGATTTTTTCCGTGATAATTACATATTTTTACTCACCCTGTATGTTGCTGTTGTATTGTTAACCTTTTTAGAGAATGTGCTGAAGAATATGCATTATGCAATTTAAAGATGTTATTATATTATTATGTTTAACGATTTTTAAAATGTGTAAATGAAAGTTTTTAGCATTAGACTTTCAACTCATAGTGTGTTTTAAAGGGACTAGAGACGTAATTTCAAGTGACCTTCCATTTATGGAGTGGCATGTCCATTGTCCAGTAGGGGTGATCAATATTGGAATAGAGCCAACCGCCCACCGGAAGTCGCTGCGTTTTCATCGTAAGGCCACAAAAAAAAATTATTTTTTATTTTCATGTTATACATCATTTTCTTGGAAATTCAATGCTAAATTCAAATCTGAAAAGCATTTAAAAAATTGAAAATTAAGAAAGTCAGAGCTAAAAAACTCATCAAAAACATTAAAAAGTTTAAAAACCGGAATTTAGTACAGTTATTTGGCCATAACTTCTTATAACTTCTTTAGATTTTAATATATTTAAAAATGGTTTTCGAATCTGAATTCAGCATGACATTTCCAAGAAAATGATGTATCATATTTATTTTTTGCAAGATACGAGACAGGAAAACACTCCTAATTTTCAAATCATCAATCAGATAAAGGTATACAAGTTATCATTGGGAATCGAGCATGGCCCTCTTTAAATGATGGATCACTTGAAATTATCATCGTGTATTTGACGAGCTTAAAAAATAGACTGTTTTTGGACACTTCATAAAATGAGTTAAAATTCGGCAAGGCAAACAACTTTTGCATGAGGAACAGTAATTCTAAATAATTTAAATTAGTTTAGGGTTAATTTTTTCTTTTTTACGCAATGCAGACTGATCCTTGTCTTCAATCTAACAGAAGTCATAGTTTAAAATATCTAAGGTCTACAACATTGGTTAGCAAAGATATAGAGATTAGAAATATAAGTTTGTGAACAACTCAATTCCTTTAGACATTCTTATCTAACAGAAGTCATAGCTTGAAATATCAAAAGTCTACAACACCAGCTTGCAAAGATTAAAATTTGTGGTGAATTTTTAGTTCTTTTTGTGTTTTTTTTATGTTACTTACAAAGTGAGTAAAAAAGCGACATTAGCTTTAGTTTTAAAACCACAATGAAAATGTTTTCAGAGTTCATATTTGGGGTTAAAAATATCAAATATAGTAAGACAAATGCTAAATTTTTTTTAACACAAACAACGCGAAATAAAATTATTTAACATTTTTTTCTTTTTAAAAAAATCGATTAAAAATCAGTTTTCTTTTCTATTCTAAAGTTTCATAAAAATCTATTGATGAATAAAACATAACACGCATTTTCCATTTGATAAAATATTTTTACATTTCTAAATTTTTCAACCTAAAACATGAACCATGCCAACTGAAGTTATGATTTCAAGTAGTCAAATAAACATGAAATTTTGTTTGTTCACAGACCCGTTCCACTTGATTGCAACTTGATAAGTTGATTTTTTTGCAATTAGTAAATTATTTGCTTGTTAACAGAAAATGCATTTGTAAAATTTCTTAATGTCGTATTTCTTTTCCAGAGTTTTAGTGAGTTCCATTAAGCAATGGCAAATCAAAACCTTTAATGTCCAAGAAACATTTATAAGATTTGAATTTTCACTAATAGCATGTTACAAAAAACTCGTTTACACTTTAAAAAGGAACTAAGTTTTTTTTTCTAATTCACTAATCCCTATATATTTCTAACCCGATGGTTTAAACCTTGTATATTTCAATATTAATGGTCTACGAGATCGGGTTGCAAAGATATATTAAATGAAAATTAGAGTTTTTGGCATAAACTCATTTTCTTTCAACTTGAAATGAAACTTATAATCATCAGTCGAATCTCTTACATTGATAGATTAGAGACGTTTTGAAATGTTTTGATTGACAGAATTATTGTTACACTTTTGAAATTAAAACTCAGCCCTCATATAGTCTAACGTTTTATGAACAACATTTTAATCAGACATATATCTAACGTTAGACTAATCAATTTAGTATTCAGAGAAAAGTTATGAAACGTTTTGATTTACATAATTACATTTTTTAAAATGTTATACGTTACATTATTGAAATTTTACTCTGTAAAAAAAACTTTCGTTTCCTGATTATTAAAATAATAACCCATTTCTGCAACGTTGCATTGTTCATTATACTATGAGGGAAAACGTTTCAAAACGTTTTCATAAACAGTAATGCATTTTTCAGTTATACAACGTTACACTTTTTATAAGTTGAACTTTGAAATAGAAATCCTTTCGTTACGATATTCAATCAAATCACGATTCATTTTTCAAACGTTAGACTTTCAAGCTCCCTTCTGATACAAAACATTTCTTTACGTTATGGTCAAAAAAGTTGTAGATAATGAAGGAAACTTAAAAGAGAAAAGATAAATTTTTAATATCATGAAGGGAACTTAAAAGAGAAAAGATACATTTTTAATATCATGAAGGAAACTTATAAGAGAATGAAGGGAACTTGAGAAAAGATAAATCTATATAATAAAACAACACGTTACAAACTGCTGGACCGATTGGGCTGACATTTTTTAAGAATAGCAAAAATTAAAATTTTTTTTCAATTTTTCTTTCTTTATTTTTTTTTCAAGAAATTAAGAGAAGGCCAAATCTAATTGGAAAAAACTTTGCGACTTCGTAGCTCCTCTAGTTTTGATTTAATTACATTTTATAAATTCAAAATGCAATTTGTTCTTCTCAAAAGTTCTACTATAAGATGAATTATGACTAAAAATATTCAAATCTAACATAAATTATACTTTAATTAAAAGTGTAATGCAAGTAAAATGTCAATATATGAAAACGGCGTGAATAGCTTTTTTTACCTACGTTTTTTTAAAGTAGGGTTTAAAAACTTTTTGTTCAGGATTTTTCTGACAATGAATTGCTGGTGTCTAAAGCTGAAGGAGGAGGTTCTATCAGGTTCTTTATAAACTATACAGGGTGTCTCAGTAAAAATGGGCATTTAGAAAAAGGGGCAATTTTTTATAGTGTTTCATCTCCAAGGTTTTTTCATGCAAATATGGAACTCTACAGCTCCTAGAATATGGAGCTCTGCAGCTCCTAGAATATGGAGCTCTATAGCTAATAGAATATGGAGCTCTAAAGCCCCTAGAATATGGAGCTCTACAGCTCCTAGAATATGGAGCTCCACAGCTCCTAGAATATGGAGCTCTCCAGCTCCTAGAATATGGAGCTCTACAGCTCCTAGAATATGGAGCGCTACAGCTTATAAAATATGGAGCTCTACAGCTCCTAGAATATGGAGCTTTACAGCTCCTAGAATATGGAGCTCTGCAGCTCCTAGAATATGGAGCTTTACAGCCCCTAATATATGGAGCTCTACAGCTCCTAGAATATGGAGCTCTACAGCTCCTAGAATATGGATCTCTAGAGCAAAGTGAATAAATACTAAAGTGGAACAGACTAAGGAAACGACGACAGGTTGGGCCATAAGGGTTTATTTGGTTTGGAAATAATTTCAAGAAAAGATTTCGTTTGGAAAGTAAAGACTAGAAAAAAAAACTAAAGACCCATGTAAATGTCGTCTTCAGATAGAACTTCGAAATTTTCACGATTTAAAATCAAAATTTTTTGTACGTTTCCATGTAGTTTATATGTAAATACTATTTAGTCGCTTAATCAATTCATTGATTAATTTGCCTGGCACTTCTAATTCTAAAGGAATTTATCTTTAAAACTGATTAGTTTTGTTTCAAATCTCACTAATTGTGCAGTAAAATGGCTAAAATTCACTTCTGAAATCTTAATTTACGTTAACTTATATTTAAGTTAAATACAAATTCTAAGTCTGTGTTTGTAAACAAAGGGAGTCCAGCTTCTGTTGCACTGTACACTCCGTATACAGACCAATTTATATATATATATATATATACATATTTCTATATACTTGGGACATAAAATGTCGTCATCCAACTATGAGTATGGTCCACTTTAGTATTTATTCACTTTGTCTCTAGAGCCCCTAGAATATGGAGCTCCACAGCTCCTAGAATTTTGAGCTCTACAGCTCCTAAAATATGGAGCTCTACAGCTCCTAGAATATGGAGCTCCACAGCTCCTAGAATATTGTTCTTTAAAGGACTGTACGCGTAATGTCAAGTGACCCTCCATTGACGGAGCTGTTTATTCGATTCACAACAGTACCCTTAAAAGCCTTAAGAAGGTGTGAGATATCTTTGTCTTGATTTTTAAAAACTAATTTATGGTTTCTCTATAAAAGTGACAATTGTACATTTGTTGCTTCATAATTGTCCAGGGTTCAATGTTTTAGATTATTTTGACTGAATGGTCCACTTGCTTCCGACCTTTTTGATACACCCTATGTCATTCATTAAAGCCTCTTCATTCCTGTTTTTATTGGGACATACTGAATAAAATATTAAACGCATTGAATATCTATAATCGAATAATAATATCCAAAACAATTATTATCTGAAAAAAATGCGAAGGGACAATGTGACAAAAAAAACATCTTAATTTTTTATATCAATTCTTTGTATAACAGTACAGTCGTCGTCGTTATTATAAAAACAATGAAGACGACTTTAGGTTTTAATTTTTTATTTTTACCAAGCTTTCAAACAGCATGGATACACATATAACATGCATACAAAGAGAATATATCAAGTAAAAGCTTCTCTTTGTTCACTTGTAAACTTATAATTTGAAGAAGTTTGATAGAAATGAAAACTTTAATAGAAAAGTCGTCTTCATTGTATTGATATAAACGCCCGACAACTTTATTAGGATGAGTGTATACAACACCTTTCCTGAGAAGATTGTTCTAGCAAACTGTGCTCTCATCATTTCAAAGGTTATTTTCTCTTATTATATTATAAAGTGATTAATTTTTGAAAATCAGAATTTTTTACGTTTTACATTAGATCAGCATTCAGCAAAACTGATTTTTATATTTGAGAAAAGTAGAAAGGCGACAATGTATGATTTTTAGGGTATTTTTTAAAAAAAATTCAAAACATTTGTTAATTTAATTTTAATCCTGTCTATAGTGCCTATGAAGATCAGGGGGTGCAATATTTCTCAATATTTTCAAGAGACTGGCCTCATACTGCTACTGTAATATTTACTTCAGGATCATCATACTACACCTGCAATATTTACTTCAGGATCATCATAATACTACTGTAATATTTACTTCAGGATCATCATACTCCAACTGTAATATTTACTTCAGGATCATCATACTACAACTGTAATATTTACTTCAGGATCATCATACTACTACTGTAATATTTATTTCAGGAACATCATACTCCAACTGTAATATTTACTTCAGGATCATCATACTACTACTGTAATATTTACTTCAGGATTATCATACTACACTGTAATATTTACCTTATCCAAAAATAAATTATTAAAGTTAAAAAAACTTCAGGATCATCATACTACTACTGTAATATTTACTTCAGGATCATCATACTACTACTACTGTAATATTTATTTCAGGATCATCATACTCCAACTGTAATATTTACTTCAGGAACATCATACTACACTGTAATATTTATTTCAGGATCATTATACTAGAACTGTAATATTTACTACAGGATCATCATACCACACTGTAATATTTACTTCAGGATCATCATACTACAACTGTAATATTTACTTCAGGATCATCATACTACAACTGGAGTTGTTCACGTTGTTGACCGTGTTTTCCAGCCTGCATCACAAACAGTAGGTAATAAACTTTTGAAGAATATTATTAATCAATATTCATCAATCTTTTAGATATCTTACTTAATAAATCCCCCCCCTCTATTTAGATATAAAGTATTTATATAATTGAATTTTTACTACAGATTCTGTTTTTATAATCCCTTTATCTGTGCAACACAATATCCTGATCTTAGAGAATTCAAACTAGTAATTCTGTAAAATCAAAATAATTTAATTTTGAAATATAAACAGTTGTACATCATCAAGTTTTAAATATATATTGGGATTGAAAAATTTGAGTGAGTTGCAAAGACTCAATTTCTTTACAGAAAATATTTAAAATTCCCAAAAAAAACTACTTCAGTATTCACTGCAGTGGTTAATTATTTGAATTAATTACTCATCTCACTCTCATGCTTTATTCGCCTTTCCCTATATTTGCAAGTTTATCATGTAAAATTGATATTCAAGATCTTGACTGTTTTGAAATATCAAAGGTCTGCCACATGCGGGTTAGAAAATTATAGTTTGAGTTAAGTCACTTTTTTTTTGTTGCTTTACTTCCAAGGGAAGGAGCTCACATTTTACTATTTAATTAAAGGATCAGCCCCCATATAACCCCACCTCACCCATTATAAACGGACAGTTCTCAGTATGCCCTTGCTTTCTTGATAACACGTTTGTGTGGTTGTAAAATGAAAACTTTAAAATTCGTGCAATTCTTCTACGTTTATTTTTTCCCCACGTGCCCGTCTTTATTTCAATTTCAAAGGGAAAACTTTTATTGAACTCCTTTGAATTCGTTTTAAGTGCATCAAAACTTGTGTTAAATGTGAAACAACGTGTGTTTAACTGAGATTACAGATAGATAGGACATGAGAGAAACTTTTAGTTTGGCAATGTTTAGGGTATTATGACATTTCATAGACAGGCCATTTCACTGAGCAATGCAAAAATTCATCTTCAGCTAGGTGCACTGAAAGAAGGAGTTTAATCCCTCGTGGGTATACAAGCCATTAACAATGCCGGTTTTTTACTCGGCCAGATGTGAGGAATAGACTTCTACGGAAGATTTCTCTCAAGAAAAATTTCAGGGCTCGTCACTCTCTATTTTGCATAAGGGTTGCAGTTATGGGTTTTCCTTAATCCCCTAACTCGGAAAGAGTATAATAAAGACAAACAACAGGGAGCAATCCCCTATATCCTTCCTCCTACAAACCTCCTTATCTCTCTCCTACCTGCTCCACAACTCGATTTCAAAAGAACTAGTTGGAAAGGCCTTAAAGTGTAAAAACAAGAAAGAAGAAGAAAACTTTGAACACAGGATGGCAGACGTCACAGCCATGCCCTCTATGTATTCCTACTCGAAATAAAACATCCTGGAAAATGTGTAGAACAGCTGACTCAATCAAAATATGAAAGCCTATCTCTTAATATAATGGGAATAAATCACGCTTAATTTCAAAACAAAAGCCTCCGACCATCAAAATTGATAGGCTGGATGTTGTCTTTCTCTATCAATCCTAGTAATCCCAGACACAAAGGATACAAACTTGATAAACTTAAGTTTAAATTGTTTACATTTTTATAGCAGACTGCAGTACAATATCTAAAAGAACATTCACAATGTTGTCCTGTCTATGTCATCTGTGATCTAAATTGCATTAAATTAATTTAATTTGAGTTTGAAAATAAGTTTTCATTTTGTTATTTCTCATGGTTTATAAACGTGATCTTTTCAGGAGAAATTCTGT
This sequence comes from Eurytemora carolleeae, assembly GCF_000591075.1. Taxonomy (NCBI): domain Eukaryota; kingdom Metazoa; phylum Arthropoda; class Copepoda; order Calanoida; family Temoridae; genus Eurytemora; species Eurytemora carolleeae. The sequence continues at coordinate 154,088 of NW_019396048.1, forward strand.
CTGAAGATCTTCAATTCCAGACCTTCATGTCCTCATTAGGAACTATTGAAATAGAAAAATAATACACCCTCCTCCCCCCCCCCCTCGCACGATACAAAAATATTACTCTCATATCATATGTCACCACGTGTTGTTAAATGAACAATAGTTCAAATCATGTACTTCACTGGACTTTTCGAAAAGGGACTGATCTAAATTCATTTTAGGTACCTTGGCTCAGGCTATTGTAAAAACAATCTAATTAAGCTCTGTAATTTAAAATTTCATCTTTCAACTAAGAATCTAAAAGTATTTCAAAATTTTTATTTCTTGATTGTAAAGATGCCACAACCTTAGCTCTATTAAACTCAACCAATCAATCAATCACTGTATTTGCTCCAACAGAGAAGGCATTCCAGGTAATTTCGTATTTGTCTCCAAGCTTTAGAGGCGCAATCGTAATATTTTGTAAAGGGGTGCAAACAAAATCTTCGAATAAAATTTTAGGATTTCGAATCTTGTTGGGGAAACATTTTGTCATTTTAAAACTTGTTTCAAGCTTTTAATGTAATTTATTACTTTTACAATCTGTTGACATCCCCCCCCCCCCTNCCCTTCGCCCCCATCTCCCAATTTAAAAAAGGCTACGTGAGAGTGGTTGCCGCCTGAATGACCATGTCCCCCCTTTTTCCAATCAATTAGCTGTGTATCATTATGTTTTTTTTTGTATTTACAAAATATGTTTACCAAGAATTAACTTTTGTCTAGATTTGATCAGAAATTTTTTTCTCAAAATGATAGATAAACTTTATTTTAAAGCCTCCTTTTATGGTAAATTAGCTCTTATCTGAATACACAATTGTTTTCGTTTATTTTTTAATGAACAATTTGTTTTAATAAGACGACCTTCAAACTTACCATTGGAGGTTTTAACAAATATAGACTACAGTTTTTTTGGACTTATATTACATAATTTCCAAAAAGCATTTCTTATAACAGGGGTAAAGGAGGGAAAAGGCTGTAAATAATATATTTAATGATTTCAAAATTGTTTGTTCCAGTTATTAAATTCTTAATATTTAAATGTCGTCGTAAAATATATATATACAAAGGACACTTTTATAGGATATGTCGATTTAATTATTTACGTATATTAATATTCACATTTGAAAGGTAAAAACGTTTAGTAATCATAACCCGATTTATTCTGGTGAACATTGTATGTTTTTGAGATTCCCGTAACCAAAAAGAAAATATAACTCATAGTATTTAGTATTTTCAGTAAAATTGAAAATGCACTGTATTCCAGGAACTATCTTCAATGGATAAGGAGAGGGTGCTAGACTCTGGATCCTGTGGAAACCATATTTTACAATCTCACATTCTCCCAACAGTAGTCTGCTCAGGAGCTGTATCTGGTCGTGTCAAGGTATACAGTAGTCTGCTCAGGAGCTGTATCTGGTCATGTCATGGTATACAGTAGTCTGCTGAGGAGCTGTATCTGGTCGTGTCAAGGCGTACAGTAATCTGCTCAGGAGCTGTATCTGGTCGTGTCAAGGTATACAGTAGTCTGCTCAGGAGCTGTATCCAGTATCTGGTCGTGTCAAGGTATACAGTAGTCTGCTCAGGAGCTGTATCTGGTCGTGTCAAGGTACAGTAGTCTGCTCAGGAGCTGTATCTGGTAATGTTAAGGTATACAGTAGTCTGCTCAGGAACTGTATCTGGTCATGTCAAGGTATACAGTAGTCTGCTCAGGAGCTGTATCTGGTCATGTCAAGGTATACAGTAGTCTGCTCAGGAGCTGTATCTGGTCATGTCAAGGTATACAGTAGTCTGCTCAGGAGCAGTATCTGATCGTGTCAAGGTACAGTAGTCTGCTCAGGAGCTGTATCTGGTTGTGTCAAGGTATACAGTGGTCTGCTCAGGAGCTGTATCTGGTCATGTCAAGGTATACAGGGTTGTGTCAAAGTATACAGGAGTCTGCTCAGGAGCTGTATCTGGTTATGTCAAGGTATACAGTAGTCTGCTCAGGAGCTGTATCTAGACGTGTCAAGGTATACAGTAGTCTGCTCAGGAGCTGTATCTGGTTATATCAAGGTATACAGTATTAGCTGTTAACTGTTAACTGTTGATTGTTATCTGTTAAGGTATCCAACCTCCTGAAAGAAACTGTAGATTTTAGACGAGATGAAAATGAAAAGGTGTATATAGAGAACAAGGAGCTAATTATCAAGGTATATAATTAAAGAAGATTAAAGGGATTGTTACCATATTTCCAACCGTATCTATATAGAGAACAAGGAGCTAATTATCAAGGTATATAGTTAAAGAAGACTAAAGGGATTGTTACCATATTTCCAACCGTATCTATATAGAGAACAGGGAGCTAATTTTCAAGGTATATAATTAAAGAAGATTAAAGGGATTGTAACCATATTTCCAACTGTATTTATATACAGAACAAAGTTCTAATTAAAAAGGGTTATATTTAAAAAGATTAAAGGGACTGTAACCGTATTTTTAAGTGACACTCTATTTTCTATTCACCTGTTCCTTAGTAACAATGAGGAAGATGTCGTCTTTGTTCTATCTTAGCATGTGTTAATTTCTTACAATGGCCTTAATCATGTCTGCAACAAATAAAAGTCAATAATCGTGCACCACTTAATAGAGATACACGAGTATAAAGTAACTCTCTCTTAATTGTACATGCCACTGCGGTAACCAAATAGTGAATTCTTTCAATGACTTTATTTACTTTATTTACTTCAATTTCTTTAATTATTTTAATTATTTTAATTATTTTAATTACTTTAATTGCTTTAATTACTTTAATTACTTCAATGTATTTATTACTTTAATTACTTCAATTATTTGTATTACTGTAATTTTTTTAATTACTTTATTAATTTAATTGCTCTATTTACTTTAATTACTTTAATTACTCTAACTACTTGAATTACTTAAATTATTTACATCACTTGCATTACTTTAGGTACTTTAATCACTTTATTTACTTTAATTACTTCAATTACTCTAATTACGATGGTAAGCGATTATATTAATACAATGAAGACTACTTTTTATTTAAGTTTTGATTGTTAAGAAGCTTTTTCGAATTACAAGTTTACAAGTAATCAAAGAGAAGCTTTTTTAATTGACAGCTTCTCTGGAATTTTATTTTCATGTGTATCAATACTGTCTAAAAGCTTAATTTAAATCAAAATTTAAATCGAAAGTCGTCTTTATTGTATTGATTTAATCGCCTACCACCGTACTTTAATTACATAAATTATTTTAATTACCTTCATTAATTAATAACTATAATTACTTTCATTACTTTCATTCCTTGAATTACTTTAATTACTTTAATTAATTTAATTACTTTAATTACTTTAATTACTTTAATTACTTTAATTCCTCTAATTACTTTAATCACATTAACTACTTTAATTACTTCAATTACTTTAATTATATTAATTACTTTAATTACTTTAATTACATTAATCACTGTAATTACTTTATTTAATTTAATTAATTTTAATTACTTCTTTATTTTAATATCTTATTTTACTTAATTACTCTATTTACAAATTAATCACTTGGCTTACTTGAAATACTTTAATTACTATAATTACTTTAATTACTATCTAGGATGTGGTTGGAACTAATGGTGTGATTCATGTAATTGAATCAGTTATCATCCCATCATCTGCAAAAACAGTAGAAGAAGAGTTGAAGAGAAGAAACGCAGTTAAATTCCTAGGTTTACATTTTTACATTTTAGACAGGGATATTCGAAATGGATGAGAGTTTAATAAGTTTAGAAACTTATGTTATAAATGTATAAAATTGTAGTCATCTGAATTTTTAAAGGGAGTGTTCGCGAAAGATGAAAGGGGGTATAGGCTTAATGCGATAAAAAAGCGCTTTTGATCGCCACTAATCTTACTTCTATCTGTTGCGTCTATAAGAAGAAATTTGTTAAAGACGTCTCATACCGAATAACTTAGCGCCCATACAAATTAAGAAAATTGCAACATATGACTTAGACCGTAAAAAATCAATTTAATCTCTAACAAATCATTCAGATATTACAACCTATAGTCATCGATTATCTTTCGCCACATTTGTATATAGTAAAGTAAATTCCACTTGCATTGGAAACCCTTACCTTTATTTCGGAAAAAAAGAGATGGATAGATAAGATTTCAAAAACATCTTTTTGTGGAAAAATCAAAAAAAGCAAATTGTTTTGATTATCAATCTGAACACCAAAACACTTTATTTTGGTCACATATCTTATCATCCATTCTTTAGCCAAAAAGTTTTAAATTGTCCTTATTTGCTTAGAACTGATAGAGAAAACTGATTTGAAAAATCAGCTAAACCACATGGAAAACTTTACTCTCTTCCTACCCTCGAACAAAGCCATGAATCAGGTATGTTGTACAGTACTGGTGAATGGGGTATGGGGGTAACATATGCTAAAAAACATAGGTTTAAAAAAATTAATTCACGGGAAACGCCGGGAACTTCAGCTAGTATTAACAATTTGTCTTACTTTAATTAATGTTTGATGAAGAGAATTTGATCTATCTAATAATACTTAATGACTGTCAATATAAATAACCGCATGTTAATAATAATAGCAACAATAAATCACCCTCTAAAGAATGAGGGAGGGGGTGTTTCTGCATAATATAAATGTTTTCGGAGCTGGAAACTTTTTAATGGTGGATATCGGGATTAATGCTTGATCAACTCTTTTTCTTCATCTCGAGATTAAATGATACTTGTTCTGCTCTTGTTATTAATCTCCAAATTAATTAATCGATTGGGATTAAGGATATTCCATTTTAAAGTTTTCAGCTCAGGATTTAGACAGATTTTAAAAAATGCAAAAGTAAGTCAGAAAAACCGATAAATATGCCTTTTTCTAACAGGGAAATATAGTCTCAAGAATTACCCCCTCCTCTCCCTCTGGATAAAAAAGCTATCATGACAGGTCTAAACGCTTCTCTGGGGATGTGATCTTAGGAGTGTAATTTATGTCTCCGACCCTCCGTAATTTGCGTAATTTGTTGTACCGTACACATATACAGACTATAGACAAAGCAAGCAGTACAGTACACATATACAGACTATAGACAAAGCAAGTAGTACAGTACACATATACAGACTATAGACAAAGCAAGCAGTACATTACACATGTACAGACTATAGACAAAGCAAAACGGGACAGTTTAACAAACGAATCATCTCATTCTAATAAAATAATGTGATGTATCAATACACAAGAATAGACAACTTTCTGGTAAAATCTTAGGAAATGTGAACAGCACATCACATGGACACCCAAAACATGAAATAAACAGAATTTTTTTATGTTTAATTTATATTATATTAAATACAATATACATATATAAAGTTGAAATCTGAACGAAATTCTTAATATCTCCACTCTAAGAAGTTTCAAGTTTTTTGTGTCTGTATAATACTGACTGCACAGCATAGGCAGACCACACTGCGGAAATGCTAGGACTAGAAGAATTTTTGCGTGAATCTTGTTTCAAAAATCATACACGTGAAAGCTGGTTGACAACTGAATGTCACAAATAAATCAAAGATCAAAGATGACTAACATTAGGAGAAAACACAAAAAAATATAAAATCTTAAATTTGTATACCAGATTTCTAGCGAGGATTTAGAGAAGATAAAGGAAGATGAAAATGAACTTAAGAAGATTATCCTTCATCATATTCTTCCTGGACCAGATGTTCAGAAAGAATTCACAAGGTTATATTATTATCATTAATATTATTGTTTTTTATTTTTATTATTATTTTGCATGCAGAAAAACTTCCCTGGGCTATATTACGGAACTGTTTCCTGTGCTAGGTAGATAAAGGGACTAAGGACGTTATTTCAAGTGTCTCACCATTTATAGAGAAGCATATCCGATTACAGATTGTCACTTTTGTAAAAATGAATCGTTTTCAAGATTAAGATGAACTATTGTTTAACAAAGAAACGATTTCCACAGTATCCAATTTCACAAAAATTACCGTAACTAACACAACATTTGCAATACTTATTAAAGTTGACAATAAAATTTAAGTTAAAAAAAATAGAAAAAGAAACGATTAACTATAATTATTTCTATCGTTATAAAACGATACATATCCCTAAGTACAGTAGAGAATATTGTTAGCATCAAACACACGTTTAAGCTTCTAGAAAAACGACGATATCTTCCAAATTTTGTATTAGATAAAGTTACTTTATACCGACGCAATTTGGGGCATTTCTTTAAAGGGAGTGTTCGCTAAAACTGAAAGGGGGTTGTAGGCTTACGGCGAAAAATAAGCGCGTTTGATCGCTACTAATCTTTCTTCTATCTGTTGCGTCTATCAGGAGAAAATTGTTAAAAACGACTCATACCGTAGAACATAACGTCCATACAAATTCAAAAAGTTGCAATATTCAACTCGGATCGTAAGAAATCAATTTAATTCCAAACAAATCATTTAGATATTACAGCCAATAGTCGTCGATTATTTTTCGACGCCTTCGTATATATTTGAAATATCAAAAATTCGAAATATCAATAAGCATTTTGTGAATTTCAATTGTTGTACTATATGGGAAATAACTTAAATCCCATGCGACATTTCATAATTAAAATAAAAATAAGAATTCTACAGTTTTATGGTTCTAACTGTTTGCAGAGTATTGTCCCGGGGTGAGAGAGTGTGTGGAGGGAATGTCCACACTGTTGACAGGTAAAAAATTATAATAACTTTTATTTGAAAATTTAGAACTTTAGATTTGAAGATAAATAAGATAGTATGTTTACTTGATTGAGGGAACCCTTAATGGGCATCGTTTAGTTAACAAAGAACGAACGATATTTTTGTGTACGAACGAACGAAAAAAAAATAAAAACGAACGATTTAAGATTGTTAGAAGAAACTTTAAAAGCGATCGTTTTTTAATGAGCGAAGTTTTTTTAGAACAAACTTTGTAAAAAACAATTTTTTCTAAGAACAATAGTTTTTTCCTGAACGAAACTCATGTTTATAAAAAACCAACAGTTTTTAATCTAAATGAACGATTATACTGAATGATCATTCAGCGAGAGACAACGAACTAAATAAATGGAAAATGAACGATAGTTTTGAGAATGAATAAAAAAAATTCTGAATGATTAAAAAAAAGAACGAAATAAATAAACATAACGCATCAATCTCTAACCCTTGCTTAAGAAAAAATCTTATTTCCCGAAAAAGCACGTGTAGTATGTGCACAATTTTATCGTCTTTTAAGATTTCAAACGCGAATTTTCTCATTTTGCAGATTGATCTTTATTTTACCTAATTGTAATACAAGGGATATTAAGTATCTTAACGTCCCGATGTTGGGGAAATCATGGGTTGGTAATGTTGATCAAAATGCGGTAAAAATTGAAGAAAAAAGTCTCCCAATCATTATTTAAGGGTTCTGATGTTAAAAACAATAGGAGTAGATATAAATTGTACATTCGTATTTCAAAATATATCATAAGTTATTTTAAAATTGATCTACCATCATGATATTGGATCTGTTTTCTTTGGCACATATTTGAAGGGTATAATCAACTTTGTGCTGAAGGGGAGTAGAGAGCACTCCACCTTCTTTAATTATATAAATAGTTCCTTTAAGATTGATGGTACCTGGAGCTGTAAATCTTGAGGAGGTACTGAAGGGGAGTAGTGAGCACTTCACCTTCTTCAATTATTTAAATAGTTCCTTTAAGATTGATGGTACCTGGAGCTGTAAATCTTGAGGAGGTACTGAAGGGGAGTAGTGAGCACTTCACCTTCTTAAATTATATAAATAGTTCCTTTAAGATTGATGGTACCTAGAGCTGTATACCTTGAGGAGGTGCTGAAGGGGAGTAGTGAGCACTCCACTTTGTTCAATTATATAAATAGTTCCTTTAAGATTGATGGTACCTGGAGCTGTAAATCTTGAGGAGGTGCTGAAGGGGAGTAGTGAGCACTCCACCTTCTTCAAACTACTCCAGGAGTCACAGCTTAGGAATACAACAAAATATAGCTTTCTTCTTAAAAAGTTTTTTTTCGTTTAAAGCTTAGTGAAAATTAATGTGATGTGAAAAATAATTTCGAGACATGAATTAATTTGTTGTTTGATATTCAGTAAAGAGTTAGTTTCTCCATACACAATCTTTGCTCCCACCAACCAGGCTTTCATGAAGTTGTCAGGTCACAATTTAACCCTATTCCGGTTAAATTGATATATCTATGATATATTTTTTTCTTCAATATATCATAGATTGGGCGTCCAGGGCGCTTCGCGCCTATCGTCGATTTTAAATTTTAATTGTCGCTCTATTGCGGCATTTTTTCTTTTAAAATTATCAAACAATAACAAAAAGATTTTTGCGGATTATTCTTATTTTTTCGTGGATTTAAAAAAAAAAATTCCACAGACTTATTTTAAAATTCTGACTATTCATAAACCTTCCCTGGAGTCATGGATTTTCAAAAAGTACTGACAATTGAAATTTGTTGGAGGCAAATTAAAAACCTTCCCAGGAAACTTCCCTGGGCTATATTACGGAACTGTTTCCAGGTCCCTAGATGTCCCACAAAAAATTTGGGCCCGATCGGTTCAGCCGTTTTGACGTTTATTGGATACAAACAAACAGACAGACAGACAGACAAGCCAAATTTATATATAGATATATATATATATAGTATGTATATTTATAAACTAAGCTTGCAACTGATGCATGTCCCTGGCATTGTCATCCCTTAAAAGATATTAGATAGGTGGCAAAGTACAATTGGGCTTCAATTAAAAAATGGCTGATTTTGATCAGAAAACAGGTCTTTAGTCCTATACTATTGGACATGGAAGGTCTACAATGAAAAACGTCATATTTAATTGTTGAATTGCAGTGTGGAGGTTTAAAAACACCTTTTTAAAACTATTTGCATGCAAACAATATTTCTATAAATATTTTAGAGGATTTTCAAATATATTGGATATATTGTATATCAAAGGTCTCTGACGAAAACCGTCAAATTTACTGAAGGCTAATACAAAGTTCGATATATAAACACCTATCTGTAGATGAATCCCAGCACAAGATATTTGGAGACTCCAAGATGGCCGAAAACGTGCTCCGTAATCATATTGTACAGGATGTTGGTGAGTATTTAGGATATTGATCTTAAACTTAATTTTTTAAAATAAATAGGCTTTTAGGCGCTTCGTGCCCAATTTTCTATTTAAATGTTTTGAAGCTGGGCTATTTTTTTAGAACCGATTTTTTTAACGTTGAAGATAAAGCTTCTATAGCTGGACAAACGGCTGGACCAAATTGGCTGATTTTTTTTTGAGGGAACCCATAATGGTTACCCTTGGGGAAGAAACAAAGGCTAAAAAAAGTTTTTTTTTCATAAATCGTTTTTTAAATTCAAATTTTTTTTTAATTGACGGGCAACTCCGGGCACTTCAGCTAATGTCTCATTGAAAAAAGGACAAATAATATGGGTAGCAAGATAAAAATAATAACAAGATTTTTATTTTACGTTATTTTAGTTTGTTGTTCAGCAGTTCCAAGCTACCTTCTTTTTTCCAGGTTTAAACAGAATTAAAAAATTAAAATCAGCTAAAATAAACTTTTAAATTTACTTAAGATGTTTATTATGTGGATTTATTTCTTTCTAATTATTCATGATTTGTCATTTTGTGGTAAGTTGGAGAATTGATATATTCCGTCATGTATACTCTATGATCAGAGTTGGGAACTTTTGAATGGTGAGTACCGGGATTAATGCTTGATCTTATTTTTTCTTTATCTCCAGATTAAATAATGCTTGTTCTCCTCTTGTTATTAATCTCCATATTAATCAACTGACCTGAGTCCGAATTTAAGAATTTTAAGCCGCGTCTCCAATCCCCCAAAAACCTGTTTCAATTGAGCGCCGGCTTAAATGAAACCAACCATATATGAGCCACGGCTCAAATTCTTTAAATTTGGCCTCCGGATTAAGGATATCCCAATCTAAAGTTTACAGCTCTGCTGAAATTTTATGTTTTGTGATATTAGACAAACAATTGCAATATCTTGCACTTAATTCCCCATATTTCCATGTTTCCATGAAAAGGGATGTAAGCGTAATTTCAAGTGACTCTCCATGCAAAGATTGCAATGCACTATTCACAACGGTACCCTTAAAAGCTTCGTCCATGAATAGTATGAATTAGATATCCATGTTTTTGTTTCTTCAAACTGTTTATTTTCCTTTGCGGGTTATCAGCAAAAGCGAATTGCACATTTCTTGTTTACACAATGTAGAATTATCAGAAATAAATAATTTGAGTCAGGACGCAATCTTTACATTTATGATCAGATTAAGGTTCCAAGGGTATCGTAGTGAATCGGAAATTGCCATCTTCACATGAAATTACGCTTACAGTCTATTTAAGTTTAAAATGTCTTTAGAGGAGAGAGGACTATTGGAGGTCATAGTATACATTTAAGGAGAACTTCTGGAGGGAGAGTTCTTGTTAACAAGGGAACCATTGAGAGGTATTCTTTTAGAAATTACATCAGATTGTTATAATAAGGAAAACAGTGAGAGGAATTCTTTTATATGTTACACGTTGTACATAGGTAGCCAAGAGAGTTATTCTTTTATATATTACACTGTTATAGAAAGGGAACCATTATTGAGAGGTATTCTTTTATAAATTACATTACACTGTACTAAGGGAAACATTGAGGGGTATTCTTTTATAAATTGCACTGTAGAAAGGGAACCGTTATTGAGAGGTATTCTTTTATACATTACATCACACTGTACTAAGGGAAGCATTGAGAGGAATTCTTTTATATGTTACACGCTGTACACGTTGTACATAGGTATCCAAGACAGTTATTCTTTTATATATTACACTATAGAAAGGGAACCATTATTGAGAGGTATTCTTTTATAAATTACATTACACTGTATTACTAAGGGAAGCATTGAGAGGTATTCTTTTATATAATAGCATGGTACACGTTGTATACAAAGGGAGCCATAGAAAGATATTTTTTTCATATATTACACTATACAAATGGAATTATTGAGAGGTATTATTCACTGTTACACTGTACAAAGGGAATCTTTAAAATACAATATGTTGATTATATAATCCACAGTGATCCTAAGGTTGCAAGCTTTTATGCTAAAATCTAAGAGAGTTTTGCCAAAGACTTTCTCAAAACTTTGCTACAAACAATCGTAAAGACTTCTTGAGGAAAAGTCAAATCAAGCGTTGCATTTATTTAAAGCTGAGTCAGTCTTAAATCTATGCATGATTATTAAAACTGTTGTGAGGTTGTCGATGGAACTGGAATCATAAAACAATATTTAAATGATATAACAAATAATGAATAAATAATATAGGTGTGATATTGTGGCTGAAAATGGAATAATGCACAGTATTGATGCTGTCATTCTACCAAAGATTCTTCAGGTTTGTTGCAACAAAAATATAAAATAGAAAATAGAAAATTGAAAACAGAAAATCGAAAATCGAAAATCGAAAATCGAAAATCGAAAATTGATAATTAAAAATTAAAATCAAAAATTAAAATTTAAAAATCAAAAACTGAAAATTAAAAATTGAAAATTTAAAATTGAAAATTTAAAAGTGAAAATTTAAATTGAAAATTAAAAATTGAAAATTGAAAATTGAAAATTGAAAAAAGAAAACTGAAATAGAGAACTGAAAATAAAAAAACTGGAAAATAAAAAAAAACAATTGAAAATTATTAAAATCAAGTTTTTTGATGATGGTTTTATTCAATTTTCTAGTTAGCCTTACTGTAAACCTGAAGAGGTGTTTATCGACGGAAATGCCATAAATCAAAGTATATTTTCAAATCAGAGTATAACATCAAGTTTTTAAATTCAGTTTACTTTTAATTTAGAGCAATGAACAGGAGAAAACAAGAATGTTCTGGAGTTTCTAGAAGATCAAAGAAATAAGATCAATCATTATCAAGATGTGTTTTAATATAGACATATCTATTTAAAGGGACTGTAAGCGTTATTTTGAGTGACCCTCCATGAAAAGATGGCAATGTTCGATTTACAAAGATACCCGGCCTTGAAACCTCTATCTGCTCAAAAATGTAGAAAATACCGTCGTTTAACTGACAAAGAAAAGTGTTTATTTTCGAGAATCTCTCCATTGTTTCTTGAGAGCAAGTGTAGTTCAAAGAAACAAAAACGTGGATATTTAATTCATAATTGATTAATTTTAACAGTGCCGTTGTAAATCGGGTATTGCCATCTTTAAGCAAGAGCTGAGGGTTTCTTGAAACCACTCTGCACTGTCTCTTTTAATATGTTTGCATTTAATACTTCAATCTGATTGTTTGTAGAAACCTTTATAACATTATATAATATTATCTTTAATTCAAATAAAGTAAAATTCAACAATTAAAAACTGGTATTTAGAAAAAAAATAAAGTTTAAAATCTATATTAATCTACCTGAAGGCTGACTATTAGTCATCTGACCATAATTATCCTATCATACCATAATAAAATCTAGTAGTAAAAGAGCAAAAACCTTTAAAATTTTTTTATTTTTATTTTTATCATTTTATATTACATCATGACTAGATTACACTGGAGACAGTATTATTTAAAGCTTTTCACGATACCTAAATCTGTATTTGTGGCGCTATGCGAGAGAAAAGATGTAAATTTAAATATTCCCTAACCAATGAATAGGCCCGGTGGGTAATGTTTTCATCTACATTATACATATTGATGATGAAGATTGTTCAATCATGGGTTAAAATAAGAAAACTAAAAGAAATTTTGGTAAGAAGTTATGGGAACATGCAGCTGATTTGAACCATTAAAAAACGGGTTAAAAAAGCATTCCATTAGAATTGACAATAAATAAATAAAAGCCTCCAAATTCAAGAACTCGTGGTTTTTTTAAAGAAATGTTTTTAAAATATCCTCATTGAAAATCTGGTCCAGGACGTCTGAATGATTTAGAGAAATAATCATAAAATGGACAAATAGTGACAATGTCGATTGATAAGAAAAGTAAAAACTCTGAATATACATGTAAGTTTACTGTTTCATAAATTAGAGCCTGCCTCTGGCTCTAGGAGGGGCCTAGGGGGGTGCATGTCTAGGGGGGCACAGGGGTACCGGCCCCCTCCCTGGACTACGCGCCAGTCTGTTTTCTATTTTAGCGATTCATGAATTCCTGGAAAAGGGAAAGGGGGTTTATCAAGTATTTTTAGGTATTTTCACTATCAGTTCAATTAATCCTACATGTTCACCGCAAATATATCGTGTGATGTGTCATATCAAAAAAATATCATGATTTTTTAATACGTACAATGTACATATTTGATTTCTGGATGAATAATGAATTTATGTTTATGTAAATTGTAAATTAATTAATATTGTGATCTATATATTAAACAGCACAGATTTCTTTATTTGATATCAGATGTGTTGACTACTTACCATGAAAATCCGGTTGTTACGGTTAGATTTTTTATTGCTTGAGTATAATACACATTTTTCTTGCCCCCCCCCCCCCCTAAAAATGTCTATATCTAATATATATATATATTCAAATTGTGCAGGGTTACCCAAAGAAAATGAGCCTGTTAAAACGACCTGACATGAGGCCGAATTTAAAGAATTTGAGCGGCGGCTCAAATATGGTTGGTTCCACTTAAAATCGTATTCAATGTTTCAAGATTTAAGCTGGCGCTCAATTAAAACTGGTGTTTGGCTGATTTGAGACGCGACTTGAATTTATTGAATTCGGAAACTGATCAAATTTTAAAATATATCGATCCAAAGATGTTGAATTAAGTCTTTTGCACAAGATATAATCTTTTAATTGCTTATCTAATAATTTGACAAAAAAAAAGGTTGTATACGTATACAATGATTGCAGATGGGATTCGTGAACAAGGAAACAGACATGACAACCAAGGAGCCTGATGTGAATCCAACCAAGGAGCCTGATGTGAATCCAACCAAGGAGCCTGATGTGAATTCAACCAAGGAGCCTATTGTGAATCCAACCAAGGAGCCTGATGTGAATCCAACCAAGGAGCCTGATGTGAATCCAACCAAGGAGCCTGATCCAACCAAGAAGCCCCATTGTGAATCCAACCTTGGAGCCTGATGTAAATCCAACCAAGGAGCCTGATTTGAATTCAACCAAGGAGCCTGATGTGAATCCAACCAAGGAGCCATATTGTTAGGGGCGGATACAGGATTTAAGTGATGGGGGGCAAGATTTTTTAGGAACAAAAAATTCATAATTAGGAACCAAAATCGTGCCGCAGGCGAAAATTTTTTTGACTTAAAATGCTCAAAAAGAGTAAAAATTGATGACTAAAGACTAAAATACTAGATTTTTAACTTTTCACACATTATAGTTTATTACGACAGATATTTTCCCGTCAGGACATTTGGAGGAAAGGTTATTCATGGTCTAAATTTGGGTTATTAATTGTATACATGATAAAATGGTAAATGAAGACAACTTCTCATAATTATAAGTTCTCTCCAAAATAAAACGGTAAGTATTGACTACTTTTCAAAATATACACTACAGTGCTTCCCAAAATAAAATAGTAATAATTGAAAACTCCTCAAAAATATACAGTGCTCCCTAAAATAAAATAATAAGCGTTGAAAACTTCTCTTAAATATACAGTAGTCCTCAAAATAATATGGTAAGCATAGACGACTTCTCTTAAATATTCAGTGCTCCCCAAAGTAATATGGTAAATGATGAACACTTTTCATAAATATACAGTGCTCACCAAAATAATATGGTAAGCATAGACGACTGCTCATAAATATACAGTTCTCTACAAAATAAATCTTCTTTTCTCACTTTCTCTTTCTTCCTTTCTTTCTCTCCTTATTTCTTCCTTCCATTTACAGTAACATACAGTAATAAAATGGTGAAGTGAAGACGAATTTACTTAATATGCAATCTTTTTTCAAGAAGCACTTATATTTATGAATGGTAATCATCATTTACCATATTATTTTGGGGAGCACTGTATATTTATGAGCAGTCGTCTTTGCTTACTATATAATTTTGGGGATAAATTAGGAACAAAATTAAAGGATTAGGACAGGGATTTAGGAACAATAAAAAGATTGTTCATGAATTAGGAACAAAATTAAAGGATTAGGACAGGGATTTAGGAACAATAAAAAGATTGTTTAGGAATTAGGAACAAAAAAATAGGATTAGGACAGGGATTTAAGGTGGGTCGGACACAGTATTAGGAACATGAACAATAATAGGAACATTAGCAATTTAAGAGCTCCGATCATCATGTCCGATGTAGGTCCTGGCGGTATAGCTTAAACGGCACCCACCCAGATCTGTCGTACATACGATGTAGTATATACTACAGCGAAGATATGATCTCCCACATCTTCGATGTCGGTACCGTGTAGTATATACTAAATCGAATTTTTTCTTTCCGATGTATAATGTAGACATCGGTGAGAAAGAATTCGATTTAGTATATACTACATGGTTCCGAAATCAAAGTGTTCATATGTGGGAGATCATATCTGCGCTGTAGTAAATACTACATCGTATGTACGACAGATCTGGGTGGGTGCCGTTTACTATACCGCCAGGACCTACATAGGACATGATGATCGGAGCTCCGCCCAACTCTGGCGAAGCCTGTCGAATATACGAGGCGGTATAACCGAAATCGGTTATTTTGCTAGCTAAATTTTGTGTTTTAAAGGTTTTTAATTATATGTAAAAAAAATTTAGTTCTTGAAATCCGCGAATTTTTTTTTTAAAAATCCGCAAATTTTTTCTGCTTTGTTTTAAAATGTAAACCAAAAGAACATGTTCACAATTTAAATAGAAAATGGGCTCGAAGCGCCCTAAGGGCCTAGTATAAATAATTCGTACTGAAGTCTCATCCTTTGTGGGTAACGAACTATACCATATTTGTATATTTTGCCATTGTTATTGTAATAATATTGAAAACCTGAAAATTATTGCAAATTATATATAACTGGACGGTGAAACGGGTTTTACGTGTTTAAACGCGGTGTGACGTGATAATCAATTGCAGACTTTAAAAACTTGGATGTTTCAAATCTTGCACATTTAAAATATATTTAATGATATTTCGCAATACCATAATATTTAATAGGAATCTTTAAAATTATTTTATTAATTTTGTTGTTTTAATCCGAAAATATTTTCCGCGATTTCTTTTTGGCGCATAATACCCATGATGTTGCAGATCAGCTGCAATTTTCCCTTTTAAGATGAATTTTCTCAAGAATGTTGCATTTTTTTAATTCCTAAAATTTTCCCGAAAATTTCGCATTTTCTCAAAATTTTTATTTTATTGTGAAAAATACGATCTTTCGCGAAATGATTTTTCTCTTTTGCTTCAAACTCTTTTAGAACCAAATGAAATTTTACAAATCAACTCTGTGACACTCCCGTCCACGTAACCTTATTATGATCTAATACATTTTTAACTTTTAAGTTAGAAAACTCAATTAGATCATTTTACTTTTTACTAGGTCGGTTAAGCTGGCGCCAATTTATTTCTCTATCTATCTATCTATCATGTGAAAGGAATCAGATACAGGGTGTCCCACGAAACATGACAGTATGCAGGATGACTTGAATGTCGTCTTGATTTTTGAAATAATTTGCTGTGTTTATTTGTCAACCTAATTTTAGAAGTAAATTTCTAGAGATAATAATCACAAAATTTTCCTTGTCCTGCCATTTCCAAAATGTGGTCTGCCTTTCTTGTGCTTTCAATATTGCCCGAGATATGAAGAATTTCGTTCAGATTTCGACAATTTTGCTTTTATTTAACAAAATTGAAATCTGAACCAAACTCTTTATATCTCCGGTAATATTGAGAGCACAAAAAACGCAGACCACTTTTTGGAAATGCCAGGACTAGGAGAATTATGTGATAATTGTTTCAAGAATCATACATGTTAAAGTAGATAGAAGACTAAATGTCACAAATAAATTCAAATACCAAAGACGACTTTCAAGTCGTCTTGCTATTGTCATGTTTCGTGGGACACCCTGTATCTATCTATCTATCCGCAGGTTGCCAAATCAGCTGATTCCTCTACAGTACACTACACTTCAGTCTGCTACACGAATTTTAAGCTTTCTGTTTCGCTTTTTAACTTTAGTTACTGAAAACGTGAATTTGAAGTTAACTCTACATTCCCTGAAGACAGTGTTTGTGACGAAAAGAGAAAATAAAAACGAGTTTAAGGTAAAAATAAGATATAACGTAGTGTTTTTTTCATCATAGAATTTAATTGGCTCAAAACCCGATCATGAATTAATTAAAGGTTTATTGAGTTTTTCCTGAACTGAAAATTCTGAATATCAAGATCAATGTTTGATCTTCTTTTTTTCTTAATCTCCAGAATAAATAATGCTTGTTCTCCTCTTGTTATTAATCTCCATATTAATTAACAAATTGGGATTAAGTTTTCAGATCTTCGAACAACCGCCAATTCCTGACCGGATGGGTCCGTCCTAGTGAACGATTTTTTGACCCCCCCAAATTTTGTACATGACGAAATTAGCAAATTAGTATTTATTTATTATTATTTAGGGTTAGGTTAGGTTAAGACACTTTCTGGGCCGAGCGCTGCGGCTAGGATAGGCTAGGGGGCCGAGCGCTGTGGCCACGGGTTAGGTTATTTAAGACACTTTCTGGGCCGAGCTCTGCGGCTAAGACAGGCTTTGGGGCCAAGGGTATATTCCCCCCCCCTCCTATCAATTTTGTACATGGATATTATAGTTAGACATGGATATAATTGACCTTGTGGCCGCAGCGCTCGGCCCCTAGCCTGTCCTAGCCGCAGCGCTCGGCCCAGAAAGTGTCTTAACTAACTTATTTTTTTTCATTTGAACTATTTCATTTGAACTATTTTTGTGTTCATTGAACTATTTTTATGTCCATTTGAACTATTTTTATGTCCATTTGAACTATTTTTGTGTTCATTTGAACTATTTTTTGTTAATTTGAACTATTTTTATGTTTATTTAAAACATTTCTGTGTAAAATTGTTATCTAATTAAAATTGTTTTGTGTTCATTTGAACTATTTCATTTGAACTATTTTTTTTCATTTAAACTATTATAGTTCATTTCAACTTTTTTTCATTTGAATTATTTTATTTTAACTATTTTTTATGTTCATTTGAACTATTTTTATGTTCATTTGAACTATTTTTATTTTAATTTAAACTATTTTTATGTTTATTTGAAACATTTCGGTGTAATTGTTATCTAATTAATTGTCTCGAACTAACTAACTAACTTTATGAGAATTATAAAAAAAAATTAAAAAACTGAAATGCGGTGAAAATGGTCCAAATGGGCAAGAAATGTGTTGATTTGAACTACAGAATATAACGTCATGTCAGTAGTTCAAATGAACAATAGTATAGTTCAAACGAACAATAGTTCAAACGGGAGTAGTTCAAATGAGAATCCACCCTCATTTTGAATACCTACTCGGCAGATTAAGCTGAAATATGAATGTCGTCGTAAAGTTGACAATTTTTTAAAGTTAAGATGATAAAACTGTTAAATACTTTTTTATTCAGTTAATCCCTTCCTAATCCCAGAGAGCCGGGGGAGGGGTAGGGTGCCCCTGAAAAAAAATCCCAGACGTGCCACACATTTTTTAGGCAGCATTGGTAAAACTACCTCAAATACGAAATTTTAGCATTTGAAAATAATTTTCCTAAATGGCCTAGCTATTTTACTCTTTTTCCCGCCTTATTAACCTTTTTTAACCGTTTTCTCGGCTAAACAGGGTTAACTCTGTCAATTTTCAAGGGACTTTAAAGAATGATATCATTTTAGAAATCCTTTAACTTGGTTTAAACGATATTGGACAATTTTTATTAAGAAAAAAGTGAAAAATCTCGTCTTTTTTACGCCTTTTGTCAGCTCCATCTGGGAGAGGTTAAAGTAGGGGGAGGGGAGGGGGGTGCACTTTGACACTTTGTGACACCAAATTTTGTACAGGCTGTGTTTGGTCTTAAAAATTGAGATAGAAGGCTGAAATTTTGCATGCAGCCTCTAATTTTGGTCGTCAACATGGATCACAAAGAAAATTTGAGATTGGAGGTCATTGATCTCCATTTTGGCCTCCATGAAAACAGAAAATATGGGAAAATACCGCTTTTTCCCTCGACAGACATTTTTTCACATTTTTTGCTAACCCATATATCATTTGCTGATATTAGATGAGATCATAGGTTTTTTGGTGTTCCGATTCCATTCTGAGACCCCTGTTTAACCTCAGATGATCCTGGAGGTCGTGAAATGACCTCTGAAGGTCAAAATATGAAATAAAAAAAATAAATCATGTGAGGTATCAAATCACAGGTTTTTTGGTGTTTGGATTCTATTCTGAGACCCCTTTTTGACCTCAGATGATCATGGAGGTCTTGACCTCCAGAAATCAATGACCTCTGGAGGTCAATATATGAAATCAATGAAAATAGGTCATGTGAGGTATCAAATCATAAGTTTTTTGGTGATTGGATTCTATTCTGAGACCCTTTTTTGACCTCAAATGATCCTAGAGATCGTGAAATGACTTCTGAAGGTCAAAATATTAAATCAATGAAAATAAGTCATAGGAGGTATCAAATCACAGGCTTCTTAGACACCTTTTTAACCTCAAATGATCATAAAGGTCGTGACCTCCAGATATCAATGACCTTGGTCTTGTCAAAATATGAAATCAATGAAAATAATAGGTTCTGCTCTCATAGGTTGTAGGAATGCAACTGTGTTTCAAATCTTTGAAAGGATAATACTTGTATTATTAGATTAAAACTTAGATTAGATCAAAGTGTGCCCTCTGATAATTGCTATGTCTCATGCTCATTGGACTATATATATTTCACAACAGGAGTCTAACAGTCCTCTGACTTTTCTACAGTTATATAGGTTGCACTGTAAGTTTCCACCTAAGTCATAGCTTTTGGAACACTACCTTTACGTGTTGTTTACTGTTCTAAGAATACAAACCTTAGAAATGTCCCTGTTGGTTAACATGATTTGGTAATTTCTATGAGAATAAAAGGTCAAGGTTTTGGTTTGTTTCAAAGTTTGCATTTTTAAAATGTAATATCTTTTTTGTAGTGCAGACCTGTATAGAAAAACGGATAATGAAAAAATTGAAATTAATCTATTGCTTGAAATTTCTTCATTTATTATTTTGAAAGGAATTTTAAATTCTGTATTTTAATGATCCATAAAAAATCCATCAAAACAAAAAACAAATCATGTTCCCATTTTTTTGTATACTGTAAACACACACACAATGAACTCATTTGGTTTTGGAAATGGGTTCCTTATGGATGAGATACATTTTCTAACTTTCAAGGATATCCTTTTCCTTCAAAATCCTTTAATTCCGGAAAATGCTTCCATGAAATATTGGAATATGCGTCAGTGTTTTATGATTAAATTTTTTACAATTTTTATGATATAAAACTGTATGAGGCATAGTTCATAATTTCACATGTTCCAGGTAGCTACTGCTTCTCGTCTCACTTTTGATTGCAGGGTACACTTTCGCCTTCAGGATGTATGGCTAGACAGCGTCTGGTTTGTACCTGCCTTAATAAAATTTCCTTGGAGTAGGGGGAATGAGATTAGGGTGCCAGATTGAATCGGTCGGGGATTCAGCACCTGACTGAGTCCCCTTCTCAGAGTCGGTCTGGGGATCCCACGTTGGGGGTCTTCCCTGATCTATCTTTCATTTCATTTCATTTCATCTATTTTCTCATTCTCCGTCGGGGTGTCTGCAGGTTCTCTTTTTCTTGCTTCCATTTGCCCGTCCATTTATGGCACTGCTTTTGAAAGAATGTTTTTGAGCCGCTGTATTTGCACCAGGGAATATGAATAAAGGGAAAGGAAATTGCACTGGTCTGGCATGAGAAAGCCAGTCGCACTGCTTTGCAGACCTGTACGGTAACCTTACACACACTCTTCTGGTACAGACACACAACATGACTACATTCAAGGAAATTGCAGAACAATGTCGTCAATTATAATTAAACTTGAATAACGAGTAGTTTATTTTAAACTTTAATCAAATTATATTCTTTGCATGAAAATTTGGTTTATAGTGTTGACTTAAATATGTAAATAATATATTACATGCATATTAAACTTATTTTTAAGTAAACAATTAACAATAAACAAATGTACTCTCCTAGGCTGTACAAATACCGAGATTCTTATGTACTGTATAAACCTACAGTACACACCTTTGGTACAGTAACCTTACACGCACTCTTTTAGTACAGAGACACACACATGACATTTCAGCCCCCTGATTTGCACCATTATAAAACAGTGCAAATCTGGATCCTTTAATAACGCATGAATGACTTCTTATGGCACATATCTGAACTATTTTCAATAGGTTTCCTGATTTGTGTTCTGTATTGTGTTGTGGAATGCTCTTTATGAAATACATTGCATTCTGCCTAAATGCATAAGAAGCAGGTGTTAGCTTAATTTTGCTTCTTTCTTAAACATAACAGGCTTTCAATTTTTTATGCGCCAAATTTATGGGGTTAGTTTGGTTTAGTCATTCTGATCTTTATTGGATCCAAACAAGCATACAAGCCACATATATAGATATTAATAGATCTGTATGTTTGTCAACATTATATCTAAAGATCTTGAACCAATATTTATTCATTTTTAAAGGTATAAAGTTTATTTTTTCTTATTCTAATCATAAAGTTGCTGTAAGTCTTGCAATCATTGTTTTCTCTTCATAATTTTGAGTCAGTGATATGCCATTCTTTAGCACTTCTTGGGCCACCATTTTGACTGCAATCTAAAATACAGAAAGAAAGAAATTGCTCTAGAATTGTGATCATGATTTTATGTTGACATTGATAAAGTATTCTTACAGTTCCAAGGTGGAGTCATATCTCATCTGAAGAATAGCATGATCCAGCAAGGTTCTTACTTCAAATACGCCTTCATTAGTTCTCACTGCAATTCCCTGTAATATTTATGATGGGTTATAACAATGAACTGGCACAAATTTGCTAGTTTAGAATTATGTTAAATCAAAGTTGAACAGAAAAATCTGACAGGGACTAAAGAGTTACAGTGCTGATTGAAATTGATAACCTTTATCTGAGAAGCAATGAGATAAATATCATTTGTGTCTTTCTTGAAAAAAGATCAATTCTACATAATTCAGCAAAACAGTTTGAATAAATAAAAAATGAGAATTTTCTGATTTTATGCAGAAATATAAAACCAATGCCATTTAATAGGCTCTCATTTAAATCATTTTTTTCCTCCAAGTTCTAATTAAAAGGGAACCATTCTTTTTGAACATAAACATCTTTATGAATCTTGAAACATCTTTAGAAATTTGAAAAAAACTCATAAAGGCAGATTTGTTTAATTTTCCACAGGATAAATGACTTTTTAATTTACCTTAGCCATTGCTATTCCATATCCTACAGAGTTCAGGGGTTCACCAATTATTTTCAAACTAAACAGTGAATATTTATGTGCTGATATCCAACATCACACATGGAACATTGTAATCAATATTTTGTTTTTGGAAACCCAAAAATATACATCTGAAAGAGACTAAAGAATTATTTCAAGTGAATCTCCATTTATAGAAAGTCATGTCCAATTCACTAAAATTCCCAAAAAAGCTTTTTTTGAACAAAAATAAATGTATGTCAATGTTTGTTTTTTTAAACTGATAACCTTAATGCTTTGTTTCACTGTGATCAACTTGGACATTCATTGATCAGAATTAAAATGTTAAAAGGACTGTTTTGAATCAGGGTTTATTGAAATCACAATGAAAGTCCCTTTTTTAAGAGATTATGTTCTTAAATTTTTTATACAAATTAGGAGAATTTTTTATTTAGAAATACCTGCAGTGTTCGGAAGCATGGTATTTAGCAGTACTTAATTCAGCCAGAACAGCTATCTTTTCACCAGATTTCAAGACCTTAACAAGAGATATTTAATAGTAGACAGCTTCTTAAAGTAAATATTTTAAATAGCCCCTCTAAAACCCTGATCAGTGAACACCTTCTTGTAATTTTTTTTAAACAATATGTAGCAAAAATGTAATGATAGAATATTTTTGGTCTGCCATTAACCCACTCCAGAATTGTTAAATCAAACTTGAGAATATTTTCTGCCAATATAATGTAAATCTTCAATATTCTTAGATTTACAATAAAGGGGATGGTGGAGTTGGCACATTTGATGTAGGGGGGTGGGGGGCTGCCTTAATTTTTGGTTCAAATCTTCCAATTTTTTGGGTGCACGCCTAATTAGTGTTTGAAATTCCTAAAATAAAATAAAATTGAAGTTTAATGACCTCTAATGACCTCTAATGTCCTCCACAAATAGAAAATATTTCAACTATGGCTTAATGCATATCAAACAAAAGCTAGGAACCCAGGGAATGCAGTAGCAGCAGCAAATCCAGTTTTTGACCTTCTATTGACCTCTTACGACCTCTAATGACCTAGATGACCTCCAAAAATGATAATGTTTTAACTATGGCTTTATGCATATCTAACGAAAGCTAGGAACCCCAGGAATACAGTTGCAGCAACGAATCCAGTGTTTGACGTTCTACTGACCTCTAATGACCTAAATGACCTCCAAAAATGAAAATGTTTTAACTATGGCTTCATGTATATCAAACGAAAGCTAGGAACCCTGGGAATACAGTAGTAGCAACAAACTCAATGTTTGACCTTCTAATGATCTCTAATGACCTCTAATGACCTCCACAAATAGAATATATTTCAACTATGGCTTTTATGCATATCAAACAAAAGCTAGGAATGAACCCAGGGAATACAGTAGCAGCAACAAATCCAGTGTTTGACCTTCTTATGACCTCTAACGACCTCTAATGACCTAAATGACCTAAATGACCTCCAAAAATGAAAAGGTTTTAACTATGGCTTTATGCATATCACCCAAAAGATAGGAACCCAGGGAATACAGTAGCAGCAATGAATCAGTGTTTGACCATCTCAGCCATAGTTAAAAAATTTTCATTTTTGGAGGTTATTTAGGTCATTAGAGGTCATTAGTACGTCAAACACTGTATTTGTTGATACTGCTGCATTCCCGAGATTCCTATCGTTTGTTTGATATGCACAAAGCCATAGTTAAAACGTTTTCATTTTTGGAGGTCATTTAGGTCATTAGAGGTTGTTAGAGGTCAATAGAAGGTCAAACACTGGATTTGTTGCTACTACTGTATTCCCTGAGTTTCTAGCTTTTGTTTAATATGCATAAAGCCATAGTTAAAACATTTTAATATTTGGAGGTTATTTAGGTCATTAGAGGTCGTTAGAGGTCATTAGAAGGTCAAACACTGGATTTGTTGCTACAACTGTATTCCCTGGGTTCCTAGCTTTCGTTTAATATGCATAAAGTCATAGTTAAAACATCTTCATTTTTGGAGGTCGTTAGAGGTCATTAGAAGGTCAAACACTGGATTTGTTGCTACTACTGTATTTCCTGGGTTCCTAGCTTTTGTTTGATATGCATTAAGCCATAGTTAAAACATTTTCATTTTTGGAGGTCATTTAGGTCAAAAGAGGTCGTTAGAGGTCAGTGGAACGTCAAACACTGGATTCGTTGCTGCAACTGTATTTCTGGGGTCCCTAGCTTTCGTTTGATATGCATAAAGCCATAGCTACAACATTTTCATTTTTGGAGGTCATTTAGGCCAATAGAGGTCGTAAGAGGTCATTAGAAGGTCAAACGCTGGATTTGTTGCTGCTACTGTATTCCCTGGGTTCCTAGCTTTAGTTTGATGTGCATTAAGCCATAGTTGAAATATTTTCTATTTGTGGAGGTCATTAGAGGTCATTGGAGGTCATTAGAGGTCATTGGAGGTCAATAGAGGTCATTAAAGTTCAATTTGCTTTTATATTAGGAATTTTGAACACTAATTAGGCGTGCAGCCAAAAAATTGGAAGATTTGAACCAAAAATTAAGGCAGCCCTCCACCCCCCTACATCAAATGTGCCAACTCCACCATCCCCTTTTTTTATTGATATGTAAATGAGTAAATTTCTTTAATTATAATTGTGTTACCCTTTCAAATCCTTCATTGAAGTTTGTGATGGTCTCCAGTGAATTGGCGATTCTACAAAATAAAAATAGTTAAATTTAAGAATTCTAGGAATAGCTGGATATCAAAATAAAAAATGTTTGAAAAAATTTTCTTACTTCTCATGAATGCTAACTCTGCTAGATTTTAAGAAGTTTTCAGTGGATCCACCTCCAACACATAGAAAACTGTATCCTAAAGTAGTTTGTAGAAGAAGTTTTAAATCTAACACTACTATGTATTTTGCTCAGCATACCCCACAAGCCCGGATTTAGGATACCAATTGTAAAAGATATAATTCTAGATCCTTATCAATGTTTTAAAGATAAATAAACACCCAGGTATTAGTTACCATGTTCAAGAAGATCTTCAAGTGTGTTCAGGTTAGGGTCAGGATTGTTCACAAGAACAGTAACTCCCCCAGTCATAAAAGGTTGTGTGAAGTCAACAGTTAGAACACTGAAATAATTTTTAAGGTTAACTTCAAGTTAATAAATTAAAAATGCATGTACTGTAAAATGTCTTACAGGAATGAACTGAAAAAAAATAGTTTTTATTGAATTGTTAACTGTAATTCAGTATGTTTTTAAAAAAAGAGTTTTTTTATGTCCAATTCTTTAAAAGGTTTAAATTCCCCTCCTTAAACAAGCCGCCCCCCCCCTCCCCCTCCCCACGATTTACACAAAAGTTCGTTAATTAGTTCGACCCCCACCCCCACTCTATACACACACATCTACACAGCTTATTTTTAATCTTTGTGAAGAAACAATCTCAAGGAATAATAATTGTCTTAAAATATTTTTTTTAAAAGTGAATATTTGCAAATTATCTTTTTCCATCTCATAATCTGAGTTTGTTTCCCTTATGTCGATTTGACAGCCCAAATTTTTATTTTGAATAATCTTTTTTGTTTGTCAACCCAAACCGAAATATATTTTCAATAAATGTGGAACTAACGTCTACTTTTTTTCTCTACAGAGGTTTGGTCCATCACCATCACCGAATTTTATGTCTTACATTATCATTATGATTTGTTAAGATTGTTAATTATTCCTTATTACCGTTTTGGTGCCACTGTCAGATCAGCAATTGCCAACTCTGCTTCTCCTCTAAAAAAATTGTGTTTTTTGCTAACAACTCTGCTTAAAGATAATTTTGATTTTTTTCTGTTTAAATATCAATGTGTTCGCAATTATTTTATCTAATCATATCATTTTGTTCTTTTTTCTTAAAGTTTTATATGATTTTTCAATGTTATTTGTGATTCTACTAAAGCTTTTTAAGGATATTTTATCTAAAACTCTACAAATTCTTTCTAATTTTTTATCTATATGAATAATTAGTTGATAAAGCTGTAAACCTGAGAATCTCTCCGATCATGCCAGTGCAATTACCATTATTACATAGTCCATATCGTGCTGCAATCATGTAATTTTAAATAATGTGACATATTGGTTGTTTCCATTAACGAAAATTGGGTTTATTTATATATCATTAATATTGGAATTATAGAATTTGTTCTTAATTGCAGAAAATTAAAATTGCGCTAACCTACCATCTTTTACAACATTGATGGAAAATTCAATGCCCAGTATTTTGGTCATTTCTTTCATCATGTCTGGTATAAAGCCTTCAAACTTGTCATTGCCACTCATTTTCTGAAGTAAAGATCTTGGTGGAAAGATCTTCCTGTCATATTCAAAATGTAACCCTTCAGATAATTATTTTACCAGTCTAAAATAAGAGCGGGGAAACTTGGGTTTACACCGGCATAGATTAAACACTGTAATCTTAAGTTTCCTGGAACCTAATTTCATTTAAAAGTATAAGAATATTTCTGTCATCCTTGATCTGACAAAGGTTTAAGGGTAAATTTGTGAATGGGACATGCCACTATATGAAAGGAGGGTCACTTGTTTAAATTGACAAAGTTTTACTACTTGGTAATAACATTTAAATATTTCCTTGTTGTTGTAGTTGCAGGTCACCACCAAACATAACAGCTGTTGCCACATTCTAGAGTTAAATTATATATTTGAAAATATTTTGAAATCCAAATTGATCTTTGCATAAAACTAATTAATTTTTTTTTTTAATTAAGTGTTGAACTATAAAAATGGACTTTTTTATTTTTTTTTTAATTCAAGCTAATATGATTTCTTTTATTAACATTTTTGACAAGAAAAATCCTTTGCAGCATATATGGTAACATAAATGTATCCCCCATAATCAGCCTCATTGCATTTATTGAGCATAAACTCACTTTTATGGCTTTTGGGACATAAGTTAAATCTGTTAACTATGTCTAGCCCTAACCTGCTATTAGTGTGATGAGTCTTGATAAACTGAGCATTGAAAAATCAATTTAAAGTTTGCATTTTCTCATTACATACAACATGTGCTGAGCAGACAGGGGGTTTGATGATAAGTAAGTAAATTATTTCATTTATGTTTCTTCTTAAAAACACAAAGTTTTTATTTTAGAATTTGTTTTTTATTTTTTAAATGGAATGTGTCTTTCTATGAAGTTTTTGCTGCTCCTCTTGTTGATAGCCTCTTTGTCTGCGTTTTCACTTTCAAATAGCCTCAAAAGTTAAGAAGAAATTGGAAATTATACAGCTGAGCAGGACATAGAGGAAGAGGATGATGAAGTTGATGAGAATGTTGAGGATGTTGAGGATGCTGAAGATGATGAGAATGCTGAAGATTGTGAGGATTCAGAAGATGATATGAATGCTGAGGATGCTGCAGATTAGGAGGATAAAGATGATGAGAATGAGGAGGATGATGAGGATGAAGAGGATGATGAATATGAGGAAAATGCTTAAGATGAGGATAATGCTGAAGATTTGCAGGATGATTACAATGAGGCAGCAGATGAGGAGAAAGTTCAATTGAATAATAAGGCGGAAGAAAATGAGTATTTGTGATGAAGATTCATATTATTTTTATATTCATATTATTTTTATATTCAACTACAAAGCACGAGATAATACAAATAAAAAAATCACAATTTACTATGTAGTTTGGACCCGCCTAACCAGAGTAGGTTGTTTTAATTGGTTTGCCAACTATAAACGAATGAGAATTGCAAATAAAAACAATGTACATTGTACATTTTAAGCATAAAAATGATGATAAATCAGGAAAAAGGTAAGGAGGAGGTGAGGGAGTATAAGGGAAAGTGAGGATACTCAGCCTAAGGGTTGGAACAGAGAGTAACATATGTTATTGAAATCATGTTTAACATGAACTACAGAGTGAAGAAGATAGTAAATACTATATCCACATGATGCACAGTTTTTTTTTACAAATATAACTTGCATAACTATCTGAATAGATCTTGGCAACTTGTCTTTTAAACGATATTGCAGATTTAGTTTTTTTCAGCTCTAATTTAATCAAATTCCATATTTTAGGAAATAAAGCAGAGGGAAAACATTCTAGAGTTTTAAAGAGAACCCATTCAAGTTTACATGATTTTGTTCTATTTGGTTCAGCTAAAGAATTAAACATATCATGGAAGGAAGCTGGAAGGTTTTCATAAAAGTATTCATGCATAAAAGATAGAACACCTAGTTTATATGTATCATCAAGATTTAGGAGTTCTAATCTGAAATATATTGGATCTGAATGTGCTTAAAGGAACTATTATTTACTGCTCTAATTGCCCTTTTTTGCAAAGACTTGATTTTCTGTAGTTTAGCATTTTTTACGACCCCCCCCCCCATGTTATAATTCCATACTCAATATGTGGCCTTACAAGTGCATTATAAACTAGTAGACAAATGTTTATTAGTAAAATGTTTTTAATCTGATTCAGAGCAAAAATTGAGCTAGCAATCTTATTGGAAACATGTTCAATTTGATAGTCCAAATTTAAAAATTCATCAATTTTTTAGTCCAACAAATTTGAAATATTTATTTGTACAGTCAGTTCCTTTTCTAGGATCTCATTTTTAATTTGCAGTTCTCAGGATCAAAATACAAATTTTTAATCCTAAATATCATAAACTTTGTTTTAGAAACATTTAGTGTTAAACGGTTTGCCTGAAACCATGCAGCTGCCTTTTTTAGTTCAAAGTTCGCATCAATTACTAAAGTTTCGATATGTGGAGATGATTTTAGAAAACTAGTGTCATCAGCAAATAGATTAGTAAAAAAAGACGTTGCTAAAGGCAAATCGTTTATGTATATGAGAATAAGTAGGGGCCCATTATTATGATGAATGTGATTATGAAGAATAAGTTCTTCTTTTCTAATATGTTCAAAGTCAAATTGTAATTCAATCAATATATTTCTGAAATCTTATAAGCCCTTTTTCTTTTAATTTGGAATAGTATATTTTTTTATTTCTTTATGATCTGGGTTTTTAAGGAATTTAATTTAAGAAAAAATCAAAGTTTCGTCTACACTGAAGTTTAGTGATTTTTGAAAATTTGATTCCTAGATTTAAATATTTGAGCAAATTTTGAGAAACAGCTCTAAGCCATATTTTGGTTCAATGTGCTCTTGCATTGACCCCAAGAAATTATCTTGCTCAGTTTTTATCAATCTGTACCTTTGTCCAGAGTCAACAGAAATAATTTATTCAAAGAAAAAAAATATTGGAAGATGAAATAAAATATGTAGTAAATATCAGTTTTTAAAACTTAATTCTTTGATAAGAATTTTCTTGAATCATGAATTTAAATGAAAGGAATCAAATGAGGAACAAAATAAATAACTGAATTCTTTGTATTCACTGAATACTCTTAAGATTTTTAGATGGTTAGTGTTTTAAATTTCTAAAATACTTTTCTAGGTAACAAGAATCCAAGAACTGGTTTTAGAAAATGCAAACATTATAATGTCTGATTGAAACGTAGTTAACTTATGTGATGAAATCAATGCTATAATTAGAACTTATAATGTCCATGAGAACTAGGGTTTCCAATTAGAATTACGTTGCAGGGAATAGGGTGAGACTGTGTGGAATTGCATGCAACTGTTCTCATATTGTGTGGAAATTACAAGGCCTGCAATTGGCTGCAAGTAAAATCCACTTTCGATGGAAACATTAATGTTTCATAAAACATGATTTAAAATCAAATTTTTTTTTCAGTATGTCTGAACAGAAGCGAATGGCAAGATGGTATTTTGGTGGATTAGCAAGCGCTGGTGCAGCATGTATTACACATCCTTTAGATCTACTGAAAGTAAGACTTATAAAGTAATTACGTTTCTCTAACTTTTTTTTCCCAACCTGATTGCTAAGAGTATTAGGAGAGTTATCAGTTTGTAACAATGTTTAGAATCCTACACCAGGGGTGTATATTTTCTCGGAAATTTTTTTTTCCCGCAGATGTTTGTTATTTTTAAGGATTTTATTTGCTGAATTTTTAAATTAAATTATTTATAGGGGAAAATATAATTTTTTTTGCCTTAAACATATTCAGAAGGATGAAAAATTGCCTTTTGAAGTTAACTTTTTCATTTTTTCCTTACTTCATTTCCTTTTCATTTCTTAAACATATCTACCACTGTCCTACATTGTTAAAAGATTATTTTTATAATTTTTAGTTAAAAATTCCAAGAGACTTTAATTTCAAGTTACCCTTTTTACAAAGTACCCTTAAAAGCTTTGTCTGAATAATTATAAATTGGATATAATTTTTATTTTTTATTTTTTTAACTAGACTCATAGAAAAGATGAGAATCAAATTCTTGTAAACATAAAAACATTATTGTTCAGATCAAGGGTTCAAGGGTACCATTATGATTTGGGCATTGCCATCTTAGCATGGTGGGTCATTTAAAATTTCCCTTACAGTCCCTTAAATATTTTCTATACCAAGGTCCATCTACAGACTCAGACAGATAGTAAGATGGGTGTTCTGCAGCAAACAGTCAAAATAGGTTGGTTAAATACATTTGTTTGAGATAAATTTTTAAATAAGGGTAATTCTTTTAGGAAAACACTTGATATCTTTGTTTCAAATACTCATTTCATTTTTAAACATATTTTCTTGAATATTCTAAATTGTTTTTAAATTCTTTTACATTCTCAGCAGTGAACTCATATTTTATTCTGCTTGTACAGATGCTTTGATTAGATGTTGACATGTACTTTTAGAAATATCCTTGAATGTCAGACCTT
Source organism: Eurytemora carolleeae (assembly GCF_000591075.1). NCBI lineage: Eukaryota > Metazoa > Arthropoda > Copepoda > Calanoida > Temoridae > Eurytemora > Eurytemora carolleeae. The sequence goes on from NW_019396048.1 coordinate 185,485, forward strand.
GAACTTTTATTAATGTTAAATAATATTTAGTCAATTCATATGAAGAAGGTTTATTAACCTTGTATATGTTTAGTGAAGGGTGAAGATGTACTAGCTCTGTATAATGTTTAGTGAAGGATGAAGGTGTACTAGCTCTGTAGTCTGTATAATGTTTAGTGAAGGATGAAGGTGTACTACCCCTGTATAATGTTTAGTGAAGAGTGAAGGTGTACTACCCCTGTATAATGTTTAGTGAAGAGTGAAGGTGTACCACACCCCAGTATAATGTTTAGTGAAGGATGAAGGTGTACCACACCCCAGGATTATGTTTAGTGAAGGATGAAGGTGTACCACACCCCAGTATAATGTTTAGTGAAGGGTGAATGAAGGTGTAACACACCCTAGTATAATGTTAAGTGAAGGGTGAAGGTCTAACACCCTGTATAATGTTTAGTGAAGGGTGAAGATGTAATACCCTGTATAATGTTTAGTGAAGGGTGAAAGTGTACTACCCCTGTATAATGTTTAGTGAAGGGCGAAGGTGTAATACCCTGTATGATGTTTAGTGAAGGGTGAAGGTGTTCTAGCTCTACATAGTGTTAAGTGAAGGGTTAAGGTGTTCTAGCTCTATATAATGTTTAATGAAGGGTGAAGGTGTTCTAGCTCTATATAATGTTTAGTGAAGGGTGAAGGTGTTCTAGCTCTATATAATGTTTAGTGAAGGGTGAAGGTGTTCTAGCTCTATATAATGTTTAGTGAAGGGTGAAGGTGTTCTAGCTCTATAAAATGTTTAGTGAAGGGTGAAGGTGTTCTAGCTCTATATAATGTTTAGTGAAGGGTGAAGGTGTTCTAGCTCTATACAATGGTTTATCTGCATCTCTGGTTCGACAGCTCACATATTCCACAACACGGTTCGCTATATATGAGGTAAATTATATTCTAAGGACTGTATAGTGTATATCGTTGTAAGTTCGCTGACCTTTTTTGAAAGAGGGGCCATGTCATAACTAATCATAAGTTCATTCTTTAAGACTTTGGTTGATTAAAAATATGAAAGATATCGTTTTTTTCCAGCTTTAAAAGTCTTTAATCCTCACGATTTCCTCCGCTGTTTCTAAAGCAGAATTGGGCAATTTTTAAAGAGAAATTGATCTATATTTTTTAAACATTCTTGATAAGCCTTCTTCTGTTGTTATTCGAACATTCCATTATATTATTTTTTAGATGTATATTTTACTTACCAATTTTCCATCCTTCCTTATAAACAGTTATCAATTTTTCAAACTTCAAAGTAAAGTTTGCCTGAAGCGCAGTTTTTTGGCTGAATTTATAGTTTTTGAAAAGGTTACTTCAAGTTTTAAACAAACTGTACAAGTCTGATTTATAAAAGTGTAACTCTGTAAAAATGTTTGAGTAAGTAAGTAAGAAAATTTTAGTAAATTTGAAGTTTTTAAAAGAATTATTGAAAGCCAATTGTATGCTTCAATTAAAATTTTTTAAAAACTTTTTTTAACCTTTTTGGGAATTGAAAAACTAGCATTTTATTATGTTTAAAGTTTTCATTTGAATTGAATTGAAAATCGAAAATATATTCTAAGGAACAAGTTTAACTTGGAGAATTGTATTTTATTGAGAAATGGTAGTGGGTGTCTTGTTTGAATTATCTGCTTAATGTCTATTGAGAAATGGCAGTGGGTGTCTTGTTTGAATTATCAGCTTAATGTCTAATGAGAAATGGCAGTGGGTGTCTTGTTTGAATTATCTGCCAAATGTCTATTGAGAAATGGCAGTGGGTGTCTTGTTTGAATTATCTGCTAAATGTCTATTGAGAAATGGCAGTGGGTGTCTTGTTTGAATTATCTGCTAAATGTCTATTGAGAAATGGCAGTGGGTGTCTTGTTTGAATTATCTGCTAAATGTCTAATCCTTTCAGAGTACATACAAAATAAATTATAGATATTTATATTTTTGTATTTTGTTCATTTTATCCTTGGAATAATGATAATCTGATCCTCTTTTGATGTATTTCAAATTTAATGAAACATTCTGAGAAATAGCTCTCTTGTTTTTGTTTTAGTATTTAATTTATTTTTATATTTAAAACATAGTACATCAAAATGTCAATTTTTTAACATCCACCAACAATCATTTATTTTTTCCAATTCAGCGAATACCATCTTGACTAAAAATTACTTTTTAAATATGGTGGTAGAGGTGGGGTTAAAATATGTCGACATTTTTATTGTTTTCAAGTTTTTAGAATGAATTTGAGTTTTCAATAACACTCCTTGTTAAGAAAAGCATGTTTGTTTTGGTATTGAAAACAGGTCGAGTTTAGAACGCAATAAACGGATTTGAAATGACGAAGAATGTATTCAAGCTTAGCAAAGAAAACAACTTTCCCTGAAATGTTATTTTCTGTCTAAAAATATCCATTGAAAAGAATTAAAATAAAACGCAACATATTTCCGAAAACGTAGTTACAATGTATCTTTTACTCTCGAGACAAATTAGAATCAATCGGGGTTTTAAATTTCCATTGATTCTAATTTGTCCGAGAGAAAATGACATTCCTATGTAAAAAAAATAACAAATTATTTTTATTATTTATTGTTATTTTTAAAAGGGGCGCAATTAAAATGAAAATTATTACCTACCAAAAAAACAGCTTTTTATAAAGGATTGAATATTGAATATCACCTAAAAGCATGAAAGGAAACATGATTCAAATAATATTTATAAATTTTACAGAATTGATTAATTTAAATTGTGTTTTTTACTTAAGAATCGATCAGGCAATTCCCATTACATTCGTATTTTTGACAAAATGTACCAAACATAGATAATTGATAAGCAATTTTGCAAATTAGCAATTTTGCACCCACTCAACTCAGAATTTATAAACCAATCTACGAGTTTTCGTGGTTCTTCCAAGTTCCCCAATGAAAATTGTAGGGACATCAGTTTAGGGGTATCTGAGTTATGATCGGTCAAACAAACAGATATTTTTTATATAAAGTGAATGACAAGGCCTTTCGGTTTTAATATTAAGGACATTCTCAATATTAGCTCGTTACAGTATTTACCATCAAGCTCTCTTCTTAAGATATGGAATAACCTGCCTCTTGACTTTAAAAGAAGCACCTCTTTCAGTATATTTAAAAATAGACTACTAAATTCTCTTTTTGAAAATTACATTACAATGTGTTATAAACCGAATTGCTATTTTTGTAAAAAAAAAATAGGAACGTTTTAATATGCTTTGATATATGTTGTGTACATGTCAGAAATTTACTTTAAACTCCAGTTTTTATAACAAGTGTGTAAACTATCGCACCCTGATCTCTAATAGTTCTCCTTAAAAATATTTAATTGAAATGTGTTGCTATCATTATTGAAATTACGTGGGGAAAAAATCAAAATTTCCAAGAGCTATTTTATACCTAATTGCTTTATACTTGTACTGTTAATATAATTATCGATTTGTAATTGTAAACTCGTGCTGTACACAGATACATGTACTTCAGCAATAAACTCTATCCATCTATCTATGTACGTCATCCTTGCTCGGACAAGGCTTATAAGGATACCTTAGTATATCGGACATGCCACTCTATAAATGGAGAGTCACTAAAAATCACGTCTAGTCTCTTAAATATGATTATAAATATATTCCAGTTAGCAAAGCAGTCTGCAGCCCCGAATGGTGAGAAGATTCCCTTCCTGAAATCCCTTGTGATGGCTGCAGTAGCTGGGGGGTGTGGAGGGTTTGTGGGTACTCCAGGTATTAACTTTAACAAGCTGGGGGGTGTGGAGGGTTTGAGGGTACTCCAGGTACTAACTTTAACTATCTGGGGGGTGTGTAGGGTTTGTGGGTACTCCAGGTACTAACTTTAACAAGCTGGGGGTGTGGAGGATTTGAGGGTACTCCAGGTACTAACTTTAACTAGCTGGGGGTGTGGAGGGTTTGTGGGTACTCCAGGTACTAACTTTAACAAGCTGGGATGTGTGGAGGGTTTGTGGGTACTCTAGGTACTAACTTTAACAAGCTGGGGGGTGTGGATACTCCAGGTACTAACTTTAACTAGCTGGGGGTATGGAGGGTTTTTGTGTACTCCATGTACTAATTTTAACTAGCTGGAGGGAGTGTGGGTACTCCAGGTACTAACTTTTTACTTGCTGGAGGGTTTGGAAAATGCGAAAAATCCAGAAATATGCCTTTTTCAAACAGGGATATGAAGTCTCTGAAAGTACTCCCTCTATTTTCTCGGGAGAAAAAAGGTACCACCTAAACACAAATCTCTGGTGGTGTGATCTTAGGTGTGTAATTTATCCCCCCCCCCCCCTTCTTATTTCGCGAAACAGATAAAAGAGAAATTTCGCCAAAAAATGCGATATAAATGAGAAACGATTTTCCCTTTTCGTTGTAAACCCTAGTCTGGAGGGTTTGTGGGAACTTTAGGTACTAACTTTAACTTAATAAATGGATAAACTTGGTAGAACTATTTTTCATATTATATTATACAGTGGCTAAAGGTAGACAGTAGACTACAGGGTTACCCATAAAGAATAATACTTTAATGAGGACCTATGACTCTTTTTACAAAGCGATCTGATTATTGATTTTTAGATCTCCCTAAACTATATTCTTTTAATTGTTAATTTAATGATTTGGCAAACTGAAAGTTCACAGCCGCGAAACATGAATTTAAGATAAATGATTGAAAATTTCTGAAAAATTGTCTCTGAAGTATTGTATTTTGTGAATAACCCTCTCTGTACCTACAATAGTAGAAACTGACATACATTGCAATCGCAACCTGATGTAAAAATGAGTTTAAAAAATGAGAAAAAAAGAAAGTTTTTAATTATAGTCGCGACTAATATATTTTGTGAATACCATTTATCAGCTAAAGAAGCGTGAGGTCAATAACCCCCCCCCCCCCTCTCCAAATTATTAATATAATTTAAGGTACTGAAAGTGTAAATGAATTTAACCCTCCATTCAAAGACGGCAAAGCATGATTTACAACGGTACCTTCACGTTGAATTAATCTTTCGGCTTATCCTGTGATTAACCATGACTTTCGTATACAATTTGACTTAATAAACTTATTAAACTGTTCACTTTTTGAAGGGACAGACCGGCTATGCAGTGTTGTGGAAAAATTCTTTAGGATTCATTTGAGACATATAAAATGTTTCCACGATGTATAATTACTGAGTTTTAGCGCAAAGTCGACGTTCGAAATCATAAATTTGGGTGGCCATACGTTTTCAGAATCGGTTTTTTAAAATTATTAAATAGCGACGACGAAAAATGTAGTAAAAATTCTTTAGTAAACTGATTAGATGTTTAGGAACATATTTCTCAAAAGAAATTTGTCAATAAATCGAAGTTAGAATGAATTTTTCCCTTTTTCATTATTATTTTGAATTTCTCATTTTCTATGAACTTGTTCGAAGTTTTCCTAATATTCTTCAAATGTCGTTTTTTTAGTAAAAATTCTAGAAAATCGGCAGAAAATCTTTGTGATGAAAGAGAGATTATAGAAACTAATAATTGAAAAAGATTTTTATTTTCTCAATCTGTTCCTAAACAACTAATTAGTTCACTGTAGAATTTTGTTTACATTTTTGTCGTCGTTATATAATAATTAAAAAAAACTTATCCTCCCAAAAGTATGATTTTGAACGTCGACTTTGCGCTCAAACTCAGGATTTACAGATATTTAAAAGTTTTAAATGTCTTAAATGAATCCTAAAGAATTTGTCCACACACTGCATACTGAGTTTAACTACCTTACAAAGCCGGTCTGTCCCTTTAAGGTAAAATATAAGAAAAGAACAAAAAATGTTGAATTATAGACCAACAGGGGATTAATTATAATAAAAGAATCCGAATAATCTTCGTCCCGGTTGGTATGGGGAACGCTTAAAATCTTCTGATCAATCGTCTAGAACGCATTTTTGTTTTTCTAAGTTTAAAAGTCACTTTGTAGAGAAACCACAATTGAAATAATCATTTCTTATATATATACTTGATCAGACAATGTTTTTTAGGGGGTTGAATCGAGTATTTACATCTTTGAATGAAGGAACATTTGAAATTACGCTTCCAGTCCCTTTAAAACAATATTGTGCAGGTGACATGGTGAATGTAAGAATGCAGAACGATATTAAACTTCCTCTGGATCAAAGAAGAAAGTAAGCTTTGTTAAATATTAATTCAGAAAACTTCACTAGCAAACAGAGTACAGACTTTACTCCAGAAAGGAGTTGTTTTTCAATATTAAGAATTTGGATTTACATATAATACACTAAACTCTAAACTAGGGTGCGGGTGCGAAACTAGGGTGCTTCGCACCCATCTTCTATTTCTACTTTTAATTGTGGCTCTATCTGCGAGTATCTTCTCTTTGTAATAATACAACATTAAAGTTCGCAGATTTCATAATATTTGTTTGTGAAGATTTAAAATTTTATGAAAATCGAAAAATTTTGAGACAACTTTTAGAAATTGTAAGCATTCATAAACATTCTCTGGGGTCAGATGCGGTATCACACAAAATTTGGGCCCAATCGGTTAAGCCGTTATGACGTTTATTTGATACAAACAGACAGACAAACATCGAAACAAGCAAAGTAATGTTATGTAAAATACTTTCCAAATGCCTACTGCTTGATGTACTGATGTACATTCAGGCGCGTAGATGAGTTTTAGCCTAAGGGGGGTGCACTTATGGCGCGAAATTTTTGTTTGTTTTTGTGCACCCCCTAACGGTTATTGTGCACCCCCCTAAAAAACCGGTATTAAGAAAAAATAAAGTTTAAAATCTTTATTAATCTACCTGAAGGCTGACTATTAGTCATCTGACCATAATCACCAATCATTTTAAATGAAACCCCCCAAAAAAATGTACATAAGATTAAGGTACAAGAAAGAATTTGAGAAATAATCATAAAATGGACAAATTGTGACATTGTCGATTGATAAGAAAAGTAAAAAATCTGAATATATATGTAAGTTTACATTAGAGCCTGCCTCTGGCTATAGGGGGGGGGGGGCCTAGGGGGGGTGCATGTCTAGGGGGGCACGGGGGTCCCGCCCCCCCCCTCCACTACGCGCCTGGGTGCATTAAGTTGCATAGTTTTTGGATTGTTTTGTCTTCCAGGGTCAAAATTTGCATAGTGAAATTTTTTAACACTAGGCTAATATGTGTGCAAAAAAAAAACTAAAAAACTATCAAAAAAACAAGCTTGTTTAACGATTGATTCTCCATTTTCTTAGTTTAAAATAAAAACCTTGCAAAGTTTAATAAAAGCAAACTTTGACAGGATACAGTTTTAAACTTGAAAGTTTTATTAAAGTTTTAAAAAAACGATTAACAGCACCTAGCTTTACCTCTCAGTCTTCAGTTTGAATGGTTGGCAGACATGTGGTCGCAGTTTTCGTGCGATTTCTCTTCCCTTTATAGTGGCAACCTTATTTATTTCGGTCGGATATTATCGATTTATGTCATTTGTGTTCAAACGGTTAAGCTAATCACCTATCATAATAGAGGCAATGGAAGTATTTTTAAAGTTAAATCTGACTATATTTTATTGACTATTGTTGAACAGATTTTAGGTGTTATGCATTTTTGTGGTTCTTTACGAAGATGCATAAATTTGTGTGAAATATTCCCTGGTAAATAACTAGCTGGTGAATAGCTTGCTTCATCATATTTCTTTTCTTATGAATACAAGAAGAGTGGAATAATTTATTATGGCTTATTGACTGGAAGGGTATAAAAAGGAAAGGGAGAACGTATCATATGTATTCTACAGGGTGTCCCAATAAATTCGATATCGTCTTTTCAAATAATTCTTTGATTAAGTATAGTGATACCTACTGAGAAAGATTTTCGTCTGCTATGTTTACAATTTGCTTGTTGGTGTTTTGACTGCATACGATTGTACTTAGTAAAACAACAAAATGACAGTATAAAAACAGAGTACACTTGTCCGTCTTCACTGTTCATCTTGCAGAAACATTATAATCACATCTTTGCGGCACTTTACCGTTTTCATAAAATAAACTCTAGCAGACATAATAATATTATGACTTATGATATCATGTATTGCAATGCTAATTCATAACAAAGACGATGTCGAATTCGTCACTGAATTCCCATGTTTATTGGGACACCCTGCAAAAGAAGAGAAAATGTACTTGAATCAGGATTCACAAAAATCTTTATGTCTATCAAAATGGGAGATCATTTTTCATCATAGAAGTTAATTTTGCCTTCAGCCGGGGTGCGAAATAAGCGAATTTGAGCTTGGTCGCTGAACTGCCTATAGCTGATTCAAATCTTGAATCCTCGATTCAAAATTAAAGATCTATGAGGATTTGAATCGTTGATTCAGGATTTGAACCGGCGCGGCGGTTTGTAGTTCAACGACCTCCCCAATTCATTAATTAGGTCTGTGGCAAAAATTGTTTTCACCCAGGGACTTGTCTAATCAAATTATATTTGATTGATTTTGTGCAACCAGAGGCCGAATTTAACGAATTTGAGCCGCGGCTTAAATTTAAGCCGCGGCTCAAATATGGTTGGCTTCACTTAAAATTGTACTAATTTTTTCAAGATTTAACCCGGCGCTCAATTGAAACCGGTTTTTGGGGGATTTGAGACGCGGCTTTAATTCATTAAAATTTGGACTCAGATTAATGAAAAGAATCAAAATGGAATGCATGTAATACATTAACAAGCAGATATTTTAGAGATTTCTGATCACTTTGTTATTTATAATCTGAAAAGTAAATCTTTTCCACTTAATTGTTTCCTTGAAATTGGTAAATATTAACAATGAATTAATTGTTGTACCATTTTTAATAATGCACGATTTTTCTGTAAAAATAAATTAATTAATTAAGGGGGGGGTGTACAAAGAAAAGAGTTAAATAATTTCGGCAATTAAAACGTTATGAGTGCTCGCAGCATTTTAGATTGAATTAAAAATCTTTTGAACTACGAGGAAAAGTTTCATGGGAAGTTTATTGAAATTCTTTTGAATCAAGTATTATAGCAGTAATTGTTAATTCGCTCAACTTATAGCTTCTTCGGATCTGCCAAGATGCTACGGAAGAAAAAAATATATTTTGTATATTTTGCTGCATTGTATTACGTGATTATATTTTTCTCTATTGAGGTTTTTTTGCCAGAAGTTTAAATTCAAGTTTTTCTGTATTTCTTCTTTTCTTAAAATAAAAATCATAGATAAGCAATGATTTGTAAAAATCGCACAAAAAATATTAAATAATTATAAAGAAAATTATGTTTATGACAATTTGAATATTTGTGCAAAAAAATTGTGTGCAGATTTTTACTCTTTTTTTAATCAAACCGAAAACTAAAAAGAATAAGTGGTATTCTCATTAAAAAATAAGTTTATTAATATAATATGCAATATTATGTTTAGAAAAACTTACAATACTGTACTGTCCTCTAATCTAATTCTAAAGAAATGTTAGTCATAATTAGATATTATTAGATAAATATGTTAGAAATATTTTGAATTTAATGTTAAACCATTGAATCACCTCGACAAAAGATTGTACGAGTTTAGACTACTGATGTGCATTAAATTGATTAGTTTTTGGTCTATATTTTGTTAGGGTCAATATTTGGCATAGTATTAGATAAGCAAATGTGTTTAACAGAAAATAAAAGCAAAATATATAATAAAATAAGTTTTGATATCAGTTATTTAAAATCGAATCAGAACAGTTAACAATATTACTCGAAACTAGTGTTCGGAGCTCTAATAAATCTTTGTTTAAATGCTGACGACAATCCTCTAATTAAACTTTGTTTAAATGCTGACAACAATCCTCTAATTAAACTTTCTTTAAATGCTGACGACAATCCTCTAATAAAACTTTGTTTAAATGCTGATGACAATCCTCTAACTAAACTTTGTTGAAATGCTGACGACAATCCTCTAATTAAACTTTGTTTAAATGCTGAAGACAATCCTCTAATTAAACTTTGTTTAAATGCTTACGACAATCCTCTAATAAAACTTTGTTTACATGCTGACGACAATCCTCTAATTAAACTTTGTTTAAATGCTGACGAAAATTCTCTAATTAAACTTTTTTAAATGCTGACGACAACCCTCTAATTAAACTTTGTTTAAATGCTGACGGCAATCCTCTAATTAAACTTTGTTTAAATGCTGACGACAATCCTCTAATTAAACTTTGTTTAGATGCTGATGACAATAGGTCAGCTGTGTTTCTATGACCAAGTAAAAGCTTTCCTGCTCACCACACCGTATTTTACTGATGGTATAGCGACCCATATGACGGCCAGCCTGGCTGCGGTAAGATTATGATTTCTTACGATCTTCCCCCCACACACGGCCCCACCCTGCTCTTGAAAATTAACCCACTGGGTTAAATGAATTTTGTAGGATGAAAAAAAAATGGGGGGCGGGGGGGGTATCGGTGTACCACAATCTGTACTAAAATTAAATTAAAAAATATATCAATTATATATAAGTATTGTATTTCAATGATTTTGTATTGATGTAATAAGGGGCAAAACCTTACTGGTAAAAGAAACCAATTAAAAATTCAGAGGTCAGATTTAATGAAAAGCAATGTAGTTTAACTCTGTCTTAACCCGTAATTAAAGAAATGTTTGTCCTACGTATGTACACTGTACATAAACTAATGTATTGCAGGGTGCTATTGCTACGACGATGACCCAGCCCCTTGATGTTCTAAAGACAAGATCAATGAACGCTAAACCTGGAGAGTTCAGAGGTGCACTTCATCTCATATCCTTCACGGCTAGCCAGGGACCAACTGCATTCTATAAGGTATACACTGTTCAGTGTTCAGTGTTCAATGTCTACGACATCGGGTCTACAACTAGAGATCTGCATCCAACGAACGAACGAATGAAATTTTTCGTGAACGATGTTGTCATTCAGAAAAATAACTATCAGTGTACGAACGACTTTAATCGTTCAGAGAAATGATAAAACGATAATTTTTTTAACCCAACAGATTAAAATCGTTCAAACGAGCTTGAAAAAACTATAGTTTACTAAACGAACGATTTTTTCGAACAAACTTTTGAAGAAAACCATGGTTTTGCTTTGCTGAGAGAACGATTTTATTGAACGATTGTTTGTGGCGAAAACGAACAAATTTATGGAAAATGGATGATAATTTTGAGAACGAACGAAATAAAGGGGGGGGGGCATGAAACGTATTACTCTCCGGAAAATTTAAACAGTGTTTAAACATAACTTAGAATTGTCGAAGGAGGCTGATTTTTTGCATACAAACTCGGAATTATGTATATTATATGCATTTTTTGGTTTTGAAGGAATCTGAGAAAAAGTTCGCGCGCGCGCTTTTTATGAAAAAAGATGACCCATAATGTAATAGATTTTTCATGAATAATGATGAATTTGTTTAGGGATACCTGCCAGCCTTTGTTAGACTGGGGCCTCATACCATCCTCACCTTTGTATTCTTTGAACAACTCAGAATGAGATTTGGATTTATTCCTACCAAATAATCCTGCCAACTTATCAAATATTTAGACTAGTAGTAATCTACAGGGTTTAATTAATAATGCCTATATCTGTTCCAATACACATCAGTTAATTTTTTAATGTTAGGTATTGCCCAAATAAATTTTCCAAAGGTACATCTTCATCTTTTTTTTTTCCAAATTGATGCTTTCCAAAATTTAAATCTTGCTAATATAAGGAATTTTTGGTACAGTTAGTAAAAAATTTGAAGAAAATATTGGTACAGTTAGGTTATGGTTGTGTAAAAATTTTGGTCCGAGCGCTGCTTCGAACATTTTAGAAAGTGCATTTGGAATTATACATATGGACATGTCCAATTGGAAAAACTGCTAAGGAAATGTTTTTTTTTGGAAATTACCTCATGATTTATGACGTATTATTTATAGAAGTAATAAGAAGTGTTAGTGCCAATCTTCCCTTAATTTCTTGAGTTGAATATTGATGTAATTTCAGTTTCCTTTGCGGGCAAATTTGGGTCTTGTTTTTTACAGCTGCCAATTTTGAATAATAAAAACGTCTGATAACAATTGTAAATTAATGTTATACAGTGTGTTTCGATAAACTTGGGAATGGAGAGACGACTTAAATATCGTCTTTAATTTCTCACAATAGATAAATGACATAAAGATTGTACGTCTTATGAGCTTTACAAAATCTTGTCTACCTTCCTTGTATTTTTCCTTGTATTGACGGAAATATTAAACATTTAAACGGTTTGTTGATTTTGAATAAACTGGAATCTGGGCAAAATTCCTAAAATCTCCGTCAATTTTGAAGGTGAAAAAACTAAAGACCACATTTTGGAATGCTCCAAGACTAGTAATCGTCGATTTACTGTGATAATACAAAATAATGTGTACGAAATAATCCCGTTTGGAACAAAGACGATAAAGAAGTCGTTTAATTCCCATGATTACCAGCACACCCTGTATCTCACCTGTTTCTGTAAAATTCAGCCGCTTTATTTTTTATATTTCTCAATTTTGATAGGAAGAAAAATATGACTCGTGAATTTAGCAACCATGTGCATGTTGTGCAGAAGATTAATATCAATTTTTGCAAAATATGGCAATTTTCAAAACTTTGATGGAAATATTACTTTTTCTTCTACCGGGTATTCAATTAGAACCCTATTTATTAGAGTATCCAGCGTTAACGAGACCAGATAAAGGTTTAGAGATTTAGGTAATCATTTATTTCTCCATTTAAGGAATAGTTAAGTTCAAATTAAAACTTCAATTACTGAATATTGAATCCGTCTGATGAAGGTTTCCTTGTTTGTATCAAAGCAATATGTTACTCAGCGTCCTCATTATTGCAATATTCTAATCTAAACTTGAAAGGAGAAAATCTACAAAAATATTTAGTTTTGTATTAAAAGCAGAACGTGATGCTTTCATGTTTAGTCTGTTCATACATTTACGATATTTAAAACAAAACTGTACTCAGATTTTGCCTTCTTGTTTTTCCTGTTATTTCAACAGTACATTGTAATTTAAAATTGGGGTTTAAATTTAGAACATAAACAACTCTTTACTGACCAATCTTGATTGCCATTCTTAGGAGCAGGTGTAATCTTATTCCTTAAATTACGAAGAAAATGGAAATTTGACAGTTTAATAATTTTCAGGACGTCCTGTTTTGTACTGTTTCTCTTTTAAGTAAACAAATTTGGTGTGAGGGAGTTAATCTTAATTTAGGGTTTTCAGACACATGTTGAAAACATGTGTCTGATATTATAAGAAACCATGAAACTTTGTTATTATTAGTTTACAGAGAAAATATTGCGATATTAAGCAAGTTTTAGAGATCTGGACATTTCATCTGTACAGTTTTGTTTATTTTATCTAAAGTTTGTTGATTTCATAAATAAGAAGGTTTTTCATAAACATTTAATAAAATCATTAGGCAGTATAAGATTAATAGTGTTGCATATTTAAACATATCTGTAATTAATTCTTATGAAATGTTAAAAGTTTGTAGTTTTATATTTTAGTAGAAAATTTTGAAAATATATTATTCTCATAGATTAAGAATTATCTTACCAAAATATTATTATTCTCCGCTTTATAATAATGCTCTTCGCTCATACATACATGTTAGCTATAGCTGGGCAAACGGTTGGACCAAATTGGTTGACATTTTTCTAGGAAACCCATGGGTAACCTGGAGGTAAGATTGGCTAAAAATATTTTGTTTTCAGAATTCAAAACTTTTTATTTAAGCGAGGGTTTAAAATTCTTCGGGCAACGCCGGACACTTCAACTGGTAGGTTTTTAAGTTTTAATTTACAAACTTGTTTTTTTGTAGTTCATGGCTGGAAAGGTTAAACCGAAAAGTTTTTTTTAATTTGTAAAAAATTTGGAGAATCAAAGTCTGAAATGTATTTTCTTTGTTATTCTGATTATGTTCAAACTAACTATTTGTAGTTTTGTAAACTTTTTATATTGAATCAAAAAGATAAGGAAGCGGTAGTATAGTACACTAATATAAGGTCGAAACCATTGGAAGAAATCGCGCGTCCTAATAGTAATTATTTCAACTAGGTAACAGTAAATGGCAGGTAGGATATAAGGGTAGCCCTCCTCCCTTTTAGAGTGCCCCTGAAAAAAATTCCAAGATGTGCGACACAGTTTTTTGGAAGCATTAGGGTAAACATTTTGGCCTATTTATGGGCTAAATTCTCAGGTGGAGCTGACGAAAGGTTTAAAAAAGGTGCAATTTTCACATGTTAAAACAATAAAAACGCAATTCTTTTTCTAAATACTGTTAAATATCGTCATAAATGAATTCCAAAATGCGTTCACACTTCAAAATCCCTAAAAAATTAACTGAGTTAATACAATTTAGACAAGAATAGTTTTGAAAGGCGGGAAAACAGTAAAATGGCGGGCTCATTCAGGAAAATTATTTTAAAATGCTAAAATTTCGTATTTGAGCTAGTTTTACCCTGATGCTTCCCTAAATATGTGTCTCACATCTGGGAATTTTTTTTCAGGGGAACCCTACCTACCCCCCCCCCGCCCCCGCACACACACATTTCTTGGTTACATTGTCCAATAACATGTATGAGACTGTTATCTAATTTAATTTTGTGAAAACGTGAATTTGTTGTGTTAATATAATAGACATATGTGTATATAATATACAGATGGGCCTAGTTTTTGTGAATGACCGAAAACTTTGAGAAAAAAAGAAAAAAATCGTGAATAATGGTTTCATTCAGAAACACTCGTAAAATTTTCCTGAACGAACTAATTTTCTAAAAGATTTTTAAAAACAATCACTTTTTTACCGAACTAAAGATTTTTAAAGAATTATTTACGAAAAAATGATCGTTTTATTTTGATGAAAGAACGATTTTTCGGAACGATCGCTCAGTAAACGACAATTCGAATTTTCGCATTTTGCAAAAATATTTTCGTGAAAACCATGGTGTTAAAGCTGTATTTTGCTTTTTTCTAAAAACAGATTAAATCAAAAATGCGAAATTTTCGCGTAACGATTTTTCCTTTTCGCTGTAAACCCTAATCCGAATCCTCTGCGAAAGATGGTCCATAGCATTCGTTGTGGATAATACAGATTAACATCAAATGACAAAAAATATGGGAATGTGACCGTTATATAAACACCCTCCATGCAAAGATGGTAATTTCCAAATGACATCAGTACCCTGAAAAGCTTTGTCTGATCAAGTATGAATTAGATGTTATTGTTTATAATTTTGAAAACTGGTTATTTTAAATTGTTTCTCTACAAAAGTGATTTGCCTATTTCTATCGCTGAAAAAATGGGAATTAGAAATTTTCAAACCTAGAGAAATATTAATATTTTCCACATCATTAATCAGATATGGGTTTTGAGGGTACCGTTGTAAATCGGGCATCTTCACATGGAGGGTCTCTTGAAATTACGCTCAGAGAACCTTTTATAAGACTTTCTCGTACTTAAGATTAAATCATGTGAGGCTCTGATGCACGAGGCGGAAAAAGCAAATTACTGGATTAATATTGTGGGTTCAAATTAAAGATTAAATACAGTTGTATAATATACTGGGTTACCTGCAAAGGATGAGACTGTAAATACGACCAAAAACTTTAAAAAATTACGATTTGAAATTTGATTTTTACTTTATACATTCAATTGAGTATTTTGTTGGGTTACATAATGATTAATTTCAGATATAAGCCAGTTTTGGCGTATAAGGAACTCAGAATGGAAGAAAACGGACTAAACAAACTCTGTACAATCGTCTCGTGAAGTTTCATCCTTTGTGGGTAACCCTGAAAAATTACGAAAGTTCTTCTTTAATGTTCTATTTAATTAGGAATAGTTTCTTTTAGGAATATTTTTATAGTTAAAAAAATATTAGATATATTGGGAGACGTTACCATTTAACCTAGGTTTAGTTTCCCTTTTCCTAAACAATTTTAGCTTCTAACAGTTGCATGCTCTATGTCGCCATTTTTTTAACATTTTTTAACAGGCAAAATCTTTCAATAAACATATTCCCTGGAGTCATTTGGTCCGATCGGTTCAGCCGTTTTGACGATACAAACATATAGACGAGTGTCCAAATTGTTAATAAAATAAAATAAAGATTTAACGTCTTGAAATGGTTAAACCCGATAAAGCTGAAAATCTTACACCGTAGCTTTCAGTCGCTTTGTGTTGTGTCCCCTTTCCAATAACATATTTAGCTTATTGCTCTGAAATTTGCCATTTTTTAATCGTTCTCTAATTTTCGCGGATTTTTCTGCTTAATTTAACGCATTTTCAAAGATGATAAATGTGTGTTATATAAATAAAAATCGTTTTCTCTTAAAAATCATGACTACGGTGTCGGGTTAAGGAAGATTCTAACTTTTTTGTTTTCAAAGAAAATATAGAACTTTGATATCTACCAAACAGCTTAGTTAAGTTTAGTTTAGAAAACTTTCCTTCACAGATTGAAAAGCTCTTTGAAAC
The DNA here is from genome assembly GCF_000591075.1 of Eurytemora carolleeae. Lineage (NCBI taxonomy): Eukaryota > Metazoa > Arthropoda > Copepoda > Calanoida > Temoridae > Eurytemora > Eurytemora carolleeae. The sequence continues at coordinate 202,033 of NW_019396048.1, forward strand.
CATATAAAACGATAAAAAAGTTGTCTAAAATTTCTTTTTAAAGATACATCCTTTATCCCTAAGTATTTGCAACATATTATATCCTGCATCCCCATGTGATATGCATATCCTGTATCCCTGAGTTGCGTATATATCCTATTAGAGATGGGCATTGTTTTTTAGACAAACAAAATTTTTCGCGAAGGATGGTGTCGTTCAGAAAAAAAAACTAACGACGGAAGAAAAAAATCAAAAAATTTCAAAAACGAGCATTTCAAAACGTTAGAACAATTTTGATCGTTCATCAATGATTTTTTTAAACTAAACAATTTTTTGAAACTAACTTTTTAAAACAACTTTTTTTTCACTGAAAGAAAGCTTTTTTCAAAATATTTTTAGAAAACGATTTTTTTTAACTAAACGAATGATTTTATTGAACGATCGTTCAGCAAGAAAACGAACGAAATATATAGATATCCTATATCCCTTAATACATTCTATGTGTATCCTGTATCCCTGAGTTTTGTATATCCGATATCCCTGAATACATTCTATGCATATCCTGTATCCCTGAGTTGTGTATATCCGATTATTCCTAAACATATTCTGTATCCCTGACTCTTGAGTTATTTCACAAAACATATGCCACATGTATCGTATATTACTGAGTTGTGTACTGTATATCCTGTATCCCCGAGTATATGCCGTTTATATCGTGTATCTAGGTATGTTAACTTTTTCATTTTTTTTAACGATCGTTTCGTTATGAAAACGACGACGAAAAATCGAAAACGAAACGATCGTTTTTAAAAACGATAGTGTTTTTGAAGTTTGTTTTTTAATTTAGTCGTTTACAAAACGATCATTTTTCAAAACTATGTCGTTTTTTATAAAAATCGTTGTTTTTTAACGATCGTTAACGACGACCCTTCCTTAACGATCGTTAACGACGAACCTTCGTTAACGATCGTTAACTACAACACTTTGATAACGATCGTTAACGAAGAGAGGAAATCGATCTGAAGGGCATCTGTACTTATCATTGGGTTATTTTTAAGAAAATATCAAGAAGTTTTAGCTCCCCCACAACTGTTTAGCTTCATGTAAGGCAACTTTCAATAAAGTTTCATGTAATTTTTTTTCAAAAACGTGTTTTTCCAAAAATGACCGTTTTTATAAAGTTCGTCGTTTTGTTAATGATCGTTAACGATGACCCTTCGTTAACGATCGTTAACATAATTGTCAATAAAATTTTTTTTCAAAAACGATCGTTTTTTCAAAAGCCATCCTTTAAAAAAACAATCCTATAAAAAATGGTCGCAAATCGTTTTTATAAGAACGATTTTTTTCAAAAACGATCGTTATTCGTTTTCTGCTATATCCCTGAATATATGCTACAAATATCCTCTATCCTAGAGTTGCATTTATATATATCCTATCCTTGAACATATGCTACAAATATCCTGTATCCCGGAGTTGCAAATAGCCTAGATCCCTGAACACATGTTACAAATATCCAGTATCTCTGAGTTACGTATATTCTTTACCCTGAATAGATGCTACAAATATCCTGTATCCCTGAGTTATGTATATCCTATCCCTGAATATATGCTACAAATGTCCTGTATCTCGGAGTTGCGTTGTCATATATCCCTAAACACATGTTACACATATCCTGTAACCTAGAGTTGCATATATCCTATATCCTTGAATATATGCTACAAATATCCTGTATCCCAGAGTTGCGAATATCCTATATCCCTGAACATGTTTTACAAATATCCAGTATCTCTGAGTTACGTATATCCTTTACCCTGAATAGATGCTACACATATCGTGTATCCCGGAGTTACGTATATCCTATATCCCTAAATATATGCTACATATATCCTGTATCCCTTAGTTGCATATAAATATATCCTATGTCTTAGAACATATGCTACAAATATCCTATATCCCGGAGTTGCATATATCCTATATCCCTGAATATATTATACGTACGTGTATCCTGAAGTAGCCTCCTCTCACCTCCTCCTCCCATACCGAGGTTGCTTTAGATAATTCCACACCTGGAACTTCCAGTCTTCTTCCAATCCTCTTAGTTTAGATACACATACACAACCACTAGAGCAGATGTAATACAGTTCATTAAACTCTTCAGCTCTGTAGAATACTCTCTTAGATTTCGTAGGAATCTACATCTGGTCAGCAATTCCATTCACTGAGCTATGGTTTAGTCTGAAATCTGATAAAGATCAAATACTAACCATGTAACTTCACTTTTTCCTAAGCATTAGCAACCCAACAACAATGGAGTTTATGGTCTTAAATGAGGTGAGGTCTCCCTCAAGAATTTCTGAGAAGCGGAAATACTTAGTACGGCAGAAAGCTACTGAAGAAAACACTCCCAATACATTCACACGGGAAACCTTATCCCTGTCCCCTTCCAACTGTAAAGTATCATCAGTATTCTCATTTCGTTCAGAAACTGAGGCACCAAGAAACAACCGTCCGTTGCTGTCTCATAGCTATAGAACCCTTTCTGCTGATTACCGGCCACCAGAAGCTCGACTAAGTGTCCAACGACAGAAAACGGCTGACTCAGCACCAAGTCGAGTTAGCAGCAGAGGATCCTCACGTCAACATTCTCTTAGCCAGGGGCATAGTCGGGTTACTCTCATTAGAGGAGAATCCTGCTCCTTGGTTGATATCCCAACCTACCTGGGAAGCTCTGTTGAACTTGGACAGCTTGGTAGTCTAAGAAATCCTCCAATCCAGCTTGTGTTTGCTTCCACCAGACCAAGACTAAGAATAGATTTGACCAAGAAGAAGCCAGAAAAGTCGGCAAAGAAGACACAGTGGACAGTTCTGTGTGTGGCTGTGGCTATGATGACAATGTGCGTAATGTTGGTCGGTACAATGCTCTCCATAACATCAGAATATCAGGTAACCATTAACAAATTTAAAGCCTCATTATAACTGAAATCCAAATAATGTATATGGCAATCATGTGTTGAATAATAATAGTCAAAAATCAAAATGAGAATTGTTATTAATTTGTATTTATATCAAAATTAACATATTCATATTGTAGGACAAGAAAGTGTCAGACATGATAATGAAAAATCAGCCAGAAATATCAGAGAAACGGAATTTACGCTATCATCAGAATAGGCACTCGACCCTAAGACCGGAGTCAAGCAGTTCTGAAACTGGTTACAGAGAAACCACCGTTTCATCAATGCTGCCCAATATCAAATATTCAGACATTGATGTTATTAGATTTAAAGCAGTATATACATAGCGGTGTTTAGATAATTTGCCAAACATCGGACGTCCAAGATCTGATGAAGTAAGTTCCGTATTATCTAGCATTAACAGGAACTTATTGCACTGGCTCTTTACAATCAAAACTTTATCTCAGATCTTAATTCCATGAACGTTTTCAATTTTCAATTCAAATTACTATCGACAAATATCTTTTTCTGTTTCTGTTTTATGAAATAATGGCATCCTGTTGTCTTTATTTTTAACTTGATCAGATAAAGGTATATTTCTGTTTCTGTTTTATGAAATAATGGCATCCTGTTGTCTTTATTTTTAACTTGATCAGATAAAGGTATATTTGTGTTCGCTCATAAATCAAAGTTTTTTAAAATTTTGCCCCTGAATAAAATATTTGTCTATTTCATTGATAATCATTTTGATAAAAGTATATCATAAAATTCGCCACTGTGATCAGTATAATTGTAATATAAATAGATATTTAAATTGTACCAACGTTTTTAACTAATATGTTTAATAAAAATACATAATTGGATATTTTGTTAATTTTGCTAAAATTAGAATTTTCAGATCCGGCAAAGTGAAATTACTGAAGTTTTTCGATGATGTATTCTGAAATTAATACTTTTAAAAAAAAAAAATTTTTTTTAATTTTCTAAAAATTTAACTTAATTTTCCATTGTCATCTCTCAAGAAATGTAAAATTTTCATTAACTAACTTGTTGGAGGCTGACTGAACTTATTAGCACAATTCTTCATTTTCATTTAATGAAATTTGAAATTGGACTTTAATCGTTTAAAGTAAAAAGTTTTGCAAAATGTTTTATTTTCTATCACAATAATACGATGAAAATATAATGAAAAATGTAAATCGTCCATTTGTTGGATACTAACGGAAATAAGTCTTTTCTAAAAACTCAAAATAGCAATATTTGTGCAACCTGATGGAGAAAACCTTATATATTTTAAACTTAGATTATTTGACCCAACAGAGTTCATGGTTTGAAATATTTAGTTCTGCAGCACTGGGTTGCAAAGATATGGGGATTAGAAAATGAGTTTGTGATCAACATTTACAGTATTTTGGTAAAAAATTCCTTCCAAATATGGAAATATCTATTTCTAAAAACAAATTTCAAATTAACATACAAACCCGTTTCAAAGGAATAGATTGTCTATTAGAATCTATTCGAGATAAATAATGTTAAAAAAGCAAGATTAAGATAATAAAAAATTTGCTCGGGTTTGCTTAAAAATTTGTCTTAAAAATATTTTAAAACTTGTTGCCACACAAATGTTAGATTTTTGTTGCAAGAAAGGTTGTAGGATGCAACTTTTTGTAGCAGATATTAGACCTATGTGAATATGTGAATATATTACTAGGAAGAGGGGTGCTCTGGAACGTGAAGTTTATGTGTTTAAATTCTTAAACCATGTTTTCTAAAAATGGTAAATCTCTCAAAGTTTTCTTTTGCAAACTAAATTTACGTTTACACAAAAGCAAGTAATTCAACTCTATTATATACTTTAGAACCAAAGAGAATAGAATACATATTAGAGTGGAATTTAGACAATCCCTCGGTATGAATTTTGTCAGTCCCTCTCAGCCTGAAAGGGAGTTCAAAGTGTACAAATTATGTAGATGTTCACAAATTATATGCAGTAGAGTACATTAATACAGTATGTTCCCTAGACTATCCATTTCAATTTCGAAATTTTTAAAGCTGTTAAATAAACTTTATAAAATGAATAAGTGAATAAAAAACATCATTTGATTTATAGTTACAACGGAAAATCATCGTTTGTAAAATGGAAGGCATAGAGTCATTGGTCAATTTTGAAACAAGCCTATTTCATAATTTGGTTTTCTTTTAATATTAATTTTAGATTTTCTATAAAATGATGTTCCAGGGCCCAAAAGGTTATATAGCACAAATATGTGAAGTACACCTGCAGTATGGAAACATTACATACAACAAAATGGCCGTTTTACACTTTTTTTTCTCGTAAATTCCATTCTCTTTGTTTAGAACTGAATCTTCTTTTACTGTAAATGTTTGACTTAACAACCTTTATAATGAAAAATTGTCTGTAAAGAAAGGGCACGCTATATAATGCTATATAATGCTGTATAATGCTATATAATGTTTTATAATGCTATATAATACTATATAATGCTATATAATGCTATATAATGCTATATATGAATGAACATTTAACTGTGTAAGCACTGTGCATAATTTGCTCAATACTTAATTCTACCTTGGATAAATTCTTGATTTTACTAATTTGATTGATTGCTATTTCGTATAATTTGGTCAATTAGATTTTCAGATCTTTTTAATAACTTAAAATGCATACATCGGCTTAAATGTCAGTGAAATTTTACTTTTTAACTTTTTTTATTTTAGCAAACACTTTTTTTGCTTACGACTTTAAGTGTCACATGCCTTGTTTGATGGCTTAGTCCGACCTAGACCTGTTAACCTTCGGGACTGAATTGTAGAAATTTTAAAAACTTTAAACAACAAAAATTAATTAGAATATGAAAAAGAAAAAGTATATTTGTTTCCAGAAGATATGTTTGACACTTTTACATTAGTACTTTAGTCCTATTTGTCAGGGAAAACATTTAAAGAATTTAAATTCTAACTTACACTTTTAGAAGAGGATTATAAGCTTGAAATGTGTCAAAATTCACAATTAAGTTTTCAATTATACCTTGGGTTTCAAGTAATATGGTGAAATCATTTCGCGAAAATTTCGCATTTTAAGCAACTTATTTTAATCTCGCCGAAAATTTCGCATTTTGTTTCGATCCGTTCGTAGAAAAAAAGTGAAATATATTGCCAAAAAAAAAAAACAAATAAAATTCGGAATTGTCACATACTTTGTTTCTTTTCAACAATTTTTCGCTTGATTTCGCAGAAAAAATTGATGTTAAAAAATGTTTAGAGTATTTACTGCGTGAACCGTAAGTTACTGCAAAAAGTATATTTTCCTGGCACTAGTAAAAAAATATAATATCGCAGTGCAAATTTTTTTTTCTTCTCAAAATCGTATTAAGATTTACGAAGAATTGTTCATGATCCCCCCCCCCCTTCTGCTGATATATTTGAATTCGGATAGGACTCTGAAAAAGTTTGATAAAATTTCTAAATAAAGTTTTTGATCCTTTTTACATCTTTGTTCTTAAACTTTGTTATGATATTTGAAATCTGAATTTGAATTCTTTCTTTAAAACTTTTATGATTCAAAAAATATTTGCCAATTGCAAAATATTTTATAGTTTTTGGTTCCTTGCAAATCTATAGTTTTTAGCTTTCTCAAAAGCTCGTACATGTCACTTCACTTATAAACCCTTTCGCAAATAGGAAATAGGATAAAGAGTTTTCCGCTTGAATAGTTTTTGTCAAAATATCCCTGATTATGAAGCATTAAGGTCCAACGTAGGAAAATGGATGAGGCTCTCCAGAATTCCAATAAATGAAATATAAAATAAAAGCTTTATGATCTTGATGCGCACGTCAGACCTCACTGATATGCCTGACAATTCAGATGAAGCTTATGTATCTAAATTGCTGTAGTAAGAGAAACGAATTTGCAGGATTGTAATCCTGCACAGAGACGAATGAAATATTTTTAGCTTTCTTGCTGAAAATTGTGTGTGTTCGGTCGCTAACTGTCAGTTCTAGGTGTATTACAGGACTGCGTTTTTTTCTGACAATTTTGGAGATGTATATAAAGAAGGTTCTGAGAAAGCTCACCTCAAGGCTATTGAATGGTTTTCCTCCCCCCCCCCCCCCCCCCCCCTTTAAAAAAAAAAGAGAGAAGGGGAAAAAGGGGGGGGGGGGGGGGTTGTAACCTTGTTAAAAATCAGAAGAGATACAGAGTAAAGTTGATTAGGTTCATTCAATTATAATATAATAACATTTTATTAACCATATCCTGGTTAAGCTATTTTTGTCCTATGTAACATAGATTGGTTTGGTTTGGGCTAATAGGGGATAGGGGGGGGGGTGATTAAAGCCCTTCTCTTCTCCCCTTTCACTGTGAATTGTCTTCAGATGGGGATGGTAAATCACTTAAACATGGTAAACGTTTAATACCTACTTCTGTTTATAAATTTGGCTTGTCTGGGTGTTTGTTTGTCTTTTTGTATCCAATAAACGTCAAAACGGCTGAACCGATCGGGCCCAAATTTTGTGTGGGACATCACGTGACCACAGGGAAGGTTTATGAATGAAAAAAATTTTAAAAATGTGATTTAAAGGGTTTTAATTTTGTAAAAAAAATTAAATTCTTGAAAATCCGCGAATTTTTTTTTAAATCCGCAAAATTTTCTTCTTCTTTGTTTTAAAATGTAAATAAAAAGAACATGTACACAATTTAAATAGAAGATGGGCGCGAATGTTTGAGGTAAGTTCAAAAGTTGCCAATGGAAATAAACTTATGGAGCGGACAGGTACTAGGTAGAGATGGGCGTTGGTTTTTTCATTTTGTTTGTTCATCGGTCGTAAAAGATCCATTTCTTCGTTTTTTCAATCGTTCAAAAAATGATTTCCTTTTTTCAAATTTATCATTCATTTTACATCAATTTTGTGTGTTTTCTCACAAGACGCTTGTTCAGTAAAATAGTCCGTTCAATAAAATCGTTGGTTTAGAAGAAAACGATATTAAAAAAAGGTTTGTTCGATTAATCGCAAATTTAATAAAAAATATAGTTTTTAAAAATCTTTCGGATCAATTTCAAATCGTTCAATTTTTTCGTTTTTAAAACGACTGTTTTTTTTATATTTCTGTAAACGGTCCAAGTCCTTCGTCAATTGTTCGTTTTTTTTTTAACGACACCATTGTTGCGTAAATGTGTATTCGTTCTCAAAAATGTTGTTTGTTCCAGAACTATACCCATCTCTACAGAACTATACCCATCTCTACAGAACTATATCCATCTCTACAGAACTATACCCATCTCTACAGAACTATACCCATCTCTACAGAAGGACCGTTAGGTAGCCGTTTGTAGTACTGAACAACAGTTTTATCCGTTCGTTAATGAAGTTAAAAAGTTAATGTTCGATAACGATCTTGAAGTTTTAATGGTATCAACGATTGCTATACCAAACATTCGTTATTTGCATTCACAGTAAACGGCTGTTTTTTATATCTAAATGAATGGTTTTTGGAATAAAATTTCAGAAACATTCAAAAACATAATTACTCATTAGACAAAAACTGTTTTAGCATATCTTCAATACAATTTAATCTGGGGAAAAAATACGGAATTTTCCGTTATTTTCATAAGCATTGGTTCCTCATCCATCCGATTTTTATTGTTATTATATATAAATAAAACATATGCGGTAGAGCCATTGAAGTCAATTGTAACGATTTAACACTTTTCAAGATAGAACAATATCTTCCTGGTTGTTCCTTATATGCGGTTTTAAATAACTTGACCGGAATATCCCAATTATAAAATGCAAGGTCAATTGAAATTTGGCCTATATGCCCTTTAAGACATCCTTCTGAATTAGTCTAATTACTGCATCTCCAATTTGTGGTATACTTCAGGGTGTCCCAATAAACAAAAGATAGACCACATTTTTGAATTCCCAATACCAGTGATTTCGGTGTTTACCTAAGGTACAACTAAAATTACCATTACGAAATAATCACAATAATATCGCAAGAATGAAATGGGATTTGTTGCAAAGACTCAATTCCTTTAAGTTAGTTTGTCCTTGTCATGAGTCATGTCCTTCTTCAGTTCTCGTCTATATGATATATTGCTAAGTGAAATATTGTTGTTCAAATAGTTCCATTCCCGGAGTTATTTTACACTCTATTCGGGAGGAATGGTTAAACCTAGTAGATTGGAAAAGACCCAATCCGAATGTTATCTGCAACGAACATTTTCCTAAATTATGTAAAAGTGAATGGGAAAAAGTTGTCAAAGTCTGCTGTTACCTCAATTTTTAACATTATCGGAGCTGTTCAGAGCTCCTCCCTGGAAACTGTTCTGAACGAACATAATTATGCCGTCCCAGCTATTCAAAAGCTAAAGAAAATGTATGACGGAAACACGAGCAAAAAGAAAAAATTCCAAAATCAGAGTTATTCCCTCAAAGCTCAAAAAAGAAAACTCGACGAAAAAATTCGCAGTCTAGAATCCGTGATTGTCGAAATAAAAGACAAGTTCTCTTTACCAGAGGAAACTATAAACCTTCTTCACAGTTCAGCAAGTAAAATTCCGGAGGAGTTGTTTCAAAGAGTAAGGTGATGATCCTTCTTTAATTGTAAGAAAAGACAGAGGTGGACTAATATATCCAGGAAAAGACATTGTAAAGATTTGTGAAATTACAGAAAATTATAGAAATTATTTACAAAGAAAAACATTTTGCACCTTCCGTGTGTAAAGGTTGCTTCGGTAATAACAATTCAGTTTTCTGACACCTTGTCTAAGTGTAACCATCAATCCATGCACAAGTATGTTCTCAAGAAAATCTGCGTCTTCTATGCAATTATACGATTAAAATATTTGTCGAAAGAAGAAAATAATGAGTGAATAAAAGTAGACTTAGAAAAATTATTCTTATTCAAAACCAGTGATTGTGATTGTAGACAAAATTTTTTTTATCAATAAAGTTTGATGTCATCATGCACAACGTTTTTAAATCTAGGTTTATAGACTGTTTTTTTTTATCATTTATGAAACAAAGGAACTAAGATTTTGCCACAAACACTGATTTTTAAGCCACTTATCTTTACAACTTGATGGCCTTTGATATTTAAAACGACATGAATTTGAGTTTTTGGGAAAATCTCTGATTCTTTATTAAATTTTCTCTATAGAGAGAGCAAACATTTTTATCAAATAGGTATCTCTTTTTTGAAAAAATCCACCTGACACTTCTTGACTTTCAGAAAAGAGTCATTTTTTACAGAGCCGGAGTTGTCAAGGAAAAATCAAAAATACCTCAGAACTTAAAAATAATTGAGCTATGACCCTTAAATGTTCTACCTTAACCCCTCCCCCCATAATTTGATATTCTCAAAATAAAATTCACTCCTGAGTGGTTTAATAATTATTAAATCCATTAAAACACCAAACCACCCCACTTATTGAAGTACACTTTGACCCGTAAAAAGTAAAAGTATGAGTTCGCGGACTGTACAGTGTACAATTCTTTGTGATTTTGCGTACATAAGCTATCTATGTTTATTTATTTATCTATGGTCCATGCATTCATAGCAATGCCGCGTTGAACAAAGACGATATAGAAATCATCACTTAATTCCCATGTTTATTGGTACACTCTGTAAAAGCATGAAGCCTAATATACAATTCCTTTGCAATGAAGATGCTCCATATGGAATTAATAAACCCTGGGATAATTAATATAAACTGATGCCTCATCTAATATAATTACTCCCCGTACAGGCTTTTTTAATTACATAGCAATTGAATTAAACACAATTATATATCTGCTTATGAAAAAACTTCTTTGATGGGGAAAAAAAAGTCCTTAATAGTTAAGGCCATAGATAAATAACAATACAGATAGAACACTAGATGTCGTCTTTTCAATAGGTAAAAGGTATGCATTATTTTTTCACTTTTTCTGGTTATCACTGTATAAATTTGACTTGTTAGTCCGTGTGTCTGTTTGTGTCCAATACACATCAAAACGGCTAGACCGATCGGGTCCAAATTTCTGTGGCAAGAACTTTTTAAAACAATTAAAACAAAAAAATCAATGGAGCGCTTTTTACTCTTTATTTTGTCTGTTAGTATTCAAAAAGTATTTATTAAAAAAAGTGAAAACTTCTTTATGGCAAATTTTCGCGAATTTTTTTATTTAAATTGGTGAATTTTAGTCTGATAGGTTGAGTCGTGGAAATATATAATAGATAAATTGATGAAATTCTCAATTATAAGTTTTGGTTGAATAAAGAGTTTTTCTTAAAAACTAATAAATTTATGAAGTGAATGCATAATTTTGTATGTGTGCATAATGCACGGATATAATTCTGATAAATTACCCCCACCATGACTTATAAAAGCATATGTCGAATATTTTACAGTACATACAATACATACAATACAAAAATACAATACATTCATGTCCATAATATACTATACATACAATGAATAAAATACAATACAAAACATACAATGCATACAATAATCTATACATGCATAATTCATACAATACATACAATGCATACAATACAATACAATACAATACAATACAATACAATACAATACAATAAAATAAAATACAATATAATACAATACAATACAATACAATATACAATACAAATTATTTAATGTTTTTTTTTAATCTGAGAACTCAATGCACTGAATAATTAATTTCTGAGCTCATCTACTCATTAACGAATACTTGCATAAAAGGTTAAATGTTTTATTTTCTTCATAATCCGTTACTTCAGAACTCAGAGTTTCTATGAAGGTACAATTATAAGAAGAGATTAAATTACACATTTTTCATTAATTCTGAGAATTAGAAATTATCAACTATCACCCACGTTAAAAATGTCATTTACAGTGGTTCTGGTGAACAAGAAGATTTTACAGTGGTTCCGTTGAACAAGAAGATTTTACAGTGGTTCCGTTGAACAAGAAGATTTTACTGTGCGTTCCGTTGAACAAGAAGATTTTACAGTGGTTCCGTTGAACAGGAAGATTTTACAGTGCGTTTCGTTGAAAAAGAAGATTATAGTTGTATTTTTTTTCCCTTGTTTACAGTGGTTCCGTTAAACAAGAAGATTCCTTCACGCACGCTAGACTACTATGGTCTTTTCTCACGCTTGACTAATATTGTATTTTTCTCACTTAGACAAATATTGTCTATCTCTCTCCCTAGATTAATATTGTCTTTTTCTCACGCTAGACTATTATTCTTTTTCTCACGCTTGACTAATATTGTCTATGTCTCACGCTAGTCTAATATTGTCTATCTCTCACGCTAGACGAATATTGTCTTTTTCTCACGCTAGACAAAAATTGTCTTTTTCTCCCGCTAGACTAATATTGTCTTTTCTCACGCTAGACTAATATTGTCTTTTTTTCACGCTAGACTACTATAGTCTTTTCTCACGCTAGACTACTATAGTTTTTTCTCACGCTTGTCTAATATTGTCTATGTCTCACGCTAGTCTAATATTGTCCATCTCTCATGCTAGAATAAATTGTAGTTCTAACACACTACAAAATTTTTTAATATTTTGCTCTCGAGTTTTAAAGTTGTTTAAATCCCAATTGTTATTCGTGAAGAATTATAATATTCTTATTCAACATGTGGTTGTTTGTTAAGAGAACTTGAATTGAATTTGAGAAAACTGAAATTGAATTGTTTTCAAAGGTTTGAAAATTGTCAGGAATATTCCAAGTTTTCCTTATAAGTCAAGAAATATCCACCAGGAAACCCCTCTAAATCTCAAATGCTCTAAATATGAATGTAATTTTCATTTACAAAATGTTACATATAATGATATACCCCGTTATTTTTGCAGAATGTTACCATTACCATGTTACCATTGGTCATAATTCATGATACCTATGCCATGTTAGCCTCATGGTTATAACTTATTCCATTTATTACATTATATAAAATGTTGATGATATGTTATTCTTAGGCCTCAATTTTACCCATTCCATATGCTCCTTCGCAAAGTGTTACTTAGATCACGTTGCCTATGCCATGTTATACACGGAAATTGAACGTAGATATCAAAAATGGTCTCAATCTTGAAAATCTGATTATAAACAACTCTGTAGACCCATTTACAAAATTGTACAAACAGAGATTTACTTTATTTTTACGAAATTTACTCACTCCAGTTGGAAACTTTAGAAGCCTATAAAATTGTCTTTTTTTTATCAACAAGCCTAAAGAATAAGAAATTGTACGTAGATTTTAAAAATGGTCTCAATTTTGAAAATCCGATTACAAACGAGTCTGTAGACCCTTTTTCCCCGTTTTTTGAGACACCCTGAATAGTGAATATAATTTACATTGCATATATTGCAATACAATGAAAACATCTAGGGTTTCCTCTTTGTAAGTCTAAAGATATTATAATTTCAATGAGATGATTATGAGTTGTCATTTTACTAACCTATTTTTAGATTCTTCACACCTATGATTAATTCACCCTGATTAAACATTTCGGACCTTGTCCCAGCAAGCTGTGACTTTCGATCCTAATTTCACAATCATCGTTTATACGCTATTTCTCTTTTATATTTTTTGTTGGCGTTTTTAAAGTTTAAAGTTTAAAGCCGGTTAAAAGAATTAAGTTTTTACCACAAACTCTGATTTGCTATGCCCTATATTTCTTCCATCCAATATTGTAGACCTTAGATATTTTAATTTGTACCGTTTGTTAAATCAAATATCATATAATAATGATACTTCCGGTCAGATTCGATCGTAACAACCAGATCAAGTCCTGGGGCCAGCATTATTTATTTTTAAAATAATATAAGTTTGAAATATAAAAGAATTTCACCATTAGGTTAGAAAAATATATGGATTAGAAAATTTGAGTTTGTGGCAAAGACTCAATTCTTTGATGACCAAAATGCAATTGAATTCAATTTGAATGAACCGAACACATCTCGCCGCCCTGGGTTAGTCCATCCACATTAATTTCACAAGAAAGAGATTATTCATTTGGTGTACCGTCCCGTTCTACAGTCTATAGCCTATGTATGTATTGTGTACTGTACAACAGTTGATGTATCTGCCTGTAAGTTAGTCCGGTAGTTTTCAGTTGTACGGTACATACTATATTATTATTATTATTATTATTATTATTATTATTATTAGTATTATTATTATTATTATTATACAAAAATAGTTTTCTACGACAGACCCCTAAATTTTCTTGTAAAAAAAGTAGAAAAAATAGTTTTTATGGATGCATAATTTATTGGTGGCATAACATTCAATAAGATATAAACAAATACACAGAGATTAGATTGTAGAAAAATGTTTTTTTTTTTTCGTTTTTTTTCTTGTTGCTTGAGTTAGTCGACATAAGTTGTTTTTAAGTACAAAGAATAAATACATATAATCAAAGTGACAATAAATGAGTGTTTAAAGCTTAGTCCGTATTCTTGCAAAGGTCGTCTTCATATCCATCTAAAAGTGGAAAGGTCGTCTTCATGATTGTCCATCTAGGCCGTTCTTTGTCCGTATTCTTTCAGAGATCGTCTTCATATCCGTCCATCTAGGTCTTTCTTAGTCCGTGTTCTTGCAGAGGTCGTCTTCATATCCGTCCATCTAGGCCTAATAGCCGTTGTATCTAGCCTAAAATATCAGATGATTAAAAAGAGGAAAATAATTGATAGATTTATTTTTGATTCTTTTTTTTAACTTGATTCCGCAAAGGAATAGAGTCTTTGCCACAAACTCTAATTTTCGAATCCCAATATCTTTGTAACCCAATGTAGGAGACCTTAGATATTTCGAACTATGAATTAAATTAGAATAAATAATATCAATAAGTTTGAAATATCAAAGGTCAACTACTATACATTCCAAAGATATGGAGGTTACAAATTTTAGTTTGCGGCATAGATTCAATTCCTTTGTTTTTTTTCTGTAAATCGATAACGGATATTTTCTTTTTTCTAGCTGAAAATTGAATGGCAGAAAACTCGAGTATACAATGGCAAGGAGTGCATTGTACACTTGAATGCATTTTAGATAAAAATAAGGATAACTCCGTCATCCTTCATCAAACAAAGCAGTAATGGGTCCTCTGTGAGTCGGATATTAAATTAGAAAACTAGGAGTGTCACTTGAAATTGTGTTAACAGTCCCTTTACACAACGATGATTTCGTGTAACAATGTGTTAAGTACTTTTAGGATTATTTTATTTAAAGGGACCGTAAGCGTAAATTTAACTGACCCTTTATGAAAAGATGACAATGTCCGATTTACAACGATACACGTACTTGAAAGCTTTATTAGATATTAATTTTTTTTGTTCATTTAAACTTGCAAAACTTGCAAATGTGACTTGCAGTTGCGCATTTCCAGCTTATAAGAAACAACGAAGTTTTAATTAGAGAATTAAACGAAGTTTTCTCCCACATTTTCAAGGGTGCTGTTGTAAATCAGAGGGTCATCTGAAATTACGCCTTCAGTCCCTTTAATATAGATTTATTTCCAGAATAATTGCACGTTTTGTATTTTCTGCTTTCTTTTCTATTTTTAAATTTTTACATTCTCATTTTTCATCAGCACTTTTCATCTTCAATACTTAATCCCATACAGGAGAATATATTTTCATCAGTTCCCTTTCTTATATGCTTAATCCCATACATGAGAATATATTTTCATCAGCACCCTTTCTTATATACTTAATCCCATACAGGAGAATGTATTTTCATCAGTACCTTTTCTTATATACTTAATCCCATACAGAAGAATATATTTTCATCAGTACCCTTTCTTTTATACTTAATCCCATACAGGAGAATATTTGTTCATCAGTACCCTTTCTTTTATGCTTAATCCCATTCAGGAGAATATATTTTCATCAGTACCCTTTCTTCTATACTTAGTCCCATACAGGAGAATGTATTTTCATCAGTACCCTTTCTTATATACTTAAACCCATACAGGAGAATATATTCTCATCAGTACCCTTTCTTATATACTTAATCCCATACAGGAGAATATATTTTCATCAGCACCCTTTCCTCTTTACTTAATCCCATACAGGAGAATATATTCTCATCAGTACCCTTTCTTCTATACTTAATCCCATACAGGAGAATATATTCTCATCAGTACCCTTTCTTATATACTTAATCCCATACAGGAGAATTTATTCTCATCAATACCCTTTCTTATATACTAAATCCCATACAGGAGAATATATTCTCATCAGTACTCTTTCTTCTATACTTAATCCAATACAGGAGAATATGTTTTCATCAGCACCCTATCTTCTATACTTAATCCCATACAGGAGAATAGATTTTCATCAGTACCCTTTCTAAAATACTTAATCCCATATAGAAGAATATATTTTCATCGGCACCCTTTCTTCTATACTTAATCCCATACAGGAGAATATATTCTCATCAGTATCCTTTCTTATATACTAAATCCCATACAGGAGAATAGATTTTCATCAGTACCATTTCTTATATACTTAATCCCATACAGGAGGATATATTCTCATCAGTACCCTTTCTTGTATACTTAATCCCATACAGGAGAATATATTTTAATCAGTGCCCTTTCTTATATACTTAATCCCATACAGGAGAATATATTTTCATCAGCACCCTTTCTTATATACTTAATCCCATACAGGAGAATAGATTTTCATCAG